>NC_069502.1:1229046951-1229263521 GCF_027579735.1 Bombina bombina
TTGTTGCTATTTTGAATGCCCCCTCCCAGAAGCCTGAAGATACCTTAGTAGCATCTGAAGGTGAAATTTCAGATTCTAACAGTGTAATTCCTCTTGATACTGAAGTTGTATCTTTCAGGTTTAAGCTAGAACACCTCCGTCTGTTATTCAAGGAGGTTTTAGCTACTTTGGACGACAGCGACACCGTGGTTGTAGTTAATCCTAAGAAATCCAGTAAGCTAAACAAAAAATTTGATGTACCTTCCTCGGTGGAGGTTTTTCCTGTGACAGATAGAGCTACTGAGATCATTGCTAAGGAATGGGAGAGACCGGGTATCCCTTTTTCCCATCTCCTATATTTAAAAAGATGTTTCCCATAGAGGACTCTATCAGGGAGTCTTGGCAAACAGTACCCAAGGTGGAAGGGGCAGTTTCCACTCTGGCCAAGAGAACTACTATACCCATAGAGGATAGTTGTGCCTTTAAGGATCCTATGGATAAAAAATTAGAGGGGTTACTCAAGAAGATGTATGTACACCAGGGGTTACAATGGCAGCCTGCTGTGTGCATTGCTACTGTCACTAGCGTGGCGGCAAATTGGTTTGATGCGTTGTCTGATGCTATTAGGACAGAGACACTCCCCTTGATGAGATTCAGCATAGGATAAAGGCTCTAAAGTTGGCTAATTCTTTATTACTGATGCTTCCCTACAGGTTATCAAACTAGGAGCAAAAATATCAGGTTTTGCTGTTCTAGCCCGCAGAGCCTTATGGTTAAAACCTTGGTCTACTGATGTGTCATCTGTCTAAACTTTTGGCGATTCCTTACAAGGGAAAGACCTTGTTTGTACCGGGATTAACAGAAATAATCTGATATTATGGGAGGAAAGAGTCATCTTCTCCCTCAGTATAAGAGAAACAAGCATAAGGGACGTAAGAGTAACTTTCATTCCTTTCAAAATTTCAAGGGAAATTCTTCCTCTTCCAAGCAAGATCAGTTTAAACCTTCCTGGAGACCCAATCAGTCTTGGAATAAGGGAAAACAATCCAAGAAGCCTGCTATTGAATCAAAGACAGCATGAAGGGCCTGCCCCCGATCCGGGACCGGATCTTGTAGGGGACAGGCTTCCCTTCTTCGCTCAGGCTTGGGTTTGTGATGTTCAGGATCCCTGGGCAGTGGACATAGTGTCCCAGGGATACAAACTAGTGTTCAAAAGTTTTCCTCCCAGAGGCAGGTTTCTGCTTTCAAGATTATCAGTAGACCAGACAAAAAGAGGCGTTCTTACACTGTGTAAGACCTCCTCAACCTGGGAGTGATAGTTCCTGTTCCGATGCAGGAACGGGGTCTGGGATTTTATTCCAATCTGTCTGTGGTTCCCAAAAAAGAGGGAACCTTCAGACCAATTTTAGATCTCAAGAGTCTAAACAAATTTCTCAGAGTACCGTCCTTCAAGATGGAAACTATTCGTTCCATTCTTCCTTTGGTCCAAGAGGGTCAATTTATGACGGTGGATTTAAAGGACGCGTACCTGCATGTTCCCATTCACAGGGATCACAGGTTTCTAATGTTTGCCTTTCTAGACAAACACTTCCAATTCGTGTCTCTTCCTTTCGGCCTTGCCACAGCTCCCAGAATTTACTCAAAGGTTCTGGGATCTCTGTTGGCGGTGCTCCGATTACGGGGCATTGCAGTGGCCCCTATCTGGACGACATCCTGGTCCAGGCGCTATCCTTTCAACAAGCAAGGTCCCACACAGAAATGTTATCTTTCCTGCGATCTCATGGATGGAAGGTAAATTTGGAAAAGAGCTCCTTAATTCCAAATACAAGAGTAACTTTCTTGGGAACCATAATAGATTCCCTATCAGACATTTTTTCTGACAGAAGTCAGGAAATCAAAGATTTTCGATTCTTGCCTAGCACTTCAGTCCACTCCTCGGCCATCAGTGGCTCAGTGCATGGAGGTAATCGGGCTGATGGTGGCGGCAATAGACATCATCCCGTTCGCTAGTTTCCACCTCAGACCTCTGCAGTTAAACATGCTCAGTCAATGGAACGGAGATTATGCGGATTTGTCTCCACGAATACTACTAGAGCAGGAGACGAGGGATTCTCTTCGATGGTGGCTGTCTCAGGATCATCTCTTCAGAAGTTTGGAAAACAGCACACCAAAGAGTTGGAACAAGTTAAAAGGATATACAAAGTATTCCTCAAAACTATTCATGAAAATATTGGCGTATGTGGGGGCGAAACAGATCTCCCCCTCAGTATAGTCACTTAGTGGGGTAGATCTGTTTTGTGATTGAGTTACTCTGTCATATTGTACCATAACTATTATTTTTTTTTTTTTTTTTTTTTTTATTTTTTTTTTATTGAAGTCATGAATAGATGCAACCAAAGGGTATGCCTCAAAACATATACAGAAAAGTGCAAATACAATATTGTTAAATAAGTGTTACAAACATAACCCTACAGTTAGGGCATAATGTATCCAAATAGCACACGCAATGTTATAAAATTTGGGCAGTGTACAGTGTGACTTCAGTTTTATAATAAAGATAATAACAATAAGACAAAACTTGTCCTCCCTGGACCATATAGAAGGCAAATGCAAGTGTCCACTCTGGTACAATTAGGGCCAGGGGGGGAATTAGCTTTATTGATTAGAAAGAGGGGGGGATGCAGCAGGCAAGAGCCGCTCGAAATATAATGGGGGGTGGAGGGCGGAGCCAGTCAGGACGGCCGTCTTATATTAACTATTATTGGGACACTAAGTGAGCATTAGTTTTAACTGCCAAGTAAACTCTTAAAGATATCTAGACAGAGTATAAAGTAGTTACAAATATCGACATAGGATCATAATGAGGTTAATCTCTAGGCCTGAACTGTAAATCTCCTATATGTCAAAGATGAGCCCCTCTCCTAGGGGGGTGCCACCTATAGGCGATGCAGGAAAAAGGAGTAGGGATATGACCTGCAGGCAACCAGTACCGGCGGGAAAGGGAGGAGAGAGGCTCAGCATGAACAAATATGCACCAAGAAGATAGACTCAGTCCAGATTGGGTCTGTAGATAACCTATAACGGCAGTTTATGATCCTTATGAGGACAATAGGTAAAGTAGTATATGGAAGAGGGACTGGTATAGGGGAGAGGCTGAACACCAAAATTATAACTCCTAAAAAACAATGTTAGACATACTCTCTGTAGGTAAATAAAACTAAATCTCAGCTAAAGATGCAAATATCAAACAGTAAAGGCACGTAAGCGCCAGATAGAAATCCGCTATCGTAATCGCATATATATATATATATAAGATCACAACTACTAGACCATATGTGTACTTTTAGAGGTAAGCAGCCATTATCAGTGTGACATTATTTCAACAAGCAGAGGTATGTCTAAGCAAGGGAAAATTAGCTATAGCTGGCAGCATTGGGAGGAGCAGTTAATACAACATGTAACTTAAAGCTACCAGAACCTGGTGGAGGAGCAGCGTTGCATATAAATAGAGGAGAAAAACTGAGAGATGTGGTACTTTCAGATTAGAAACATTAAAGCACTAAAAGAACATGGTATATATAAATGTAGCTAAAAGTAGTTCAAGCCTATGTGAGAAGCAATGAATCCTGACAGCAAAAGATAAGCCAAGTAGCATGCATTGCTTATGTTTACCACAGTGAGAGCTCTAGATTTACAGATACTTCAATAGAATGCTACTGGAATAGTGTCACACACATATACACTTGTGCTCAGGTAGAGGTACACATATAGACACCCATATAAGGTGATAGTCATCACTTAGGTTGGTTTTTCTAGAACATATTAAGATACACAACATAGCCTGTCACCCCAATATATGTAGATAAATCAAGAAACACACACTCATAAACATCGGTGCATTAAACTATACCATAGGAGGTCCATACAAGAGAACACAGAGCTCAGGAATTTAACTTATTAGAGTAGATAGGGGATATGGTGTCAGACCATGTATCTAGTGTGGGATTGTATAGGCAGCATTGCGTTACTAAGTTTCTGAGGAGTATATGCAGAGATATGGGGTATATCAGAAAGCTGGGAGAGCCTGAAAATAAAACCTGAAGTCTAAGTGGGCTAATAAACTTCCTGCTGAAAATATAACAGGGAGCATGTGGTAGCAAAAAGGATCACAAGTTAACAGTGTGGAGCGTAAATGCCTTCCCATCTCTATTTTGAAAACATTATGAATTCTCAAAGGTATTTATCCCTATGACTAAGCCTTGTATACGCGCCCTGCTAGGCCAATAAGTCTCATCATTAGCCATCTCCTACCAAAAGTATAGAGTTCCATAGGCTGTGAGCAATAGCTATATATGTCATGATCCAAAAGACCTTATAAATGCAAAAACATAAAGAACAGGGCATGAGAAATATCATATTACAACAAATTATACAACGCATGTCAGGGGGAATATATGGGGAAGGGCTTTTCTATCTCAAATCATGGGTCAGCTTTAGTAATAGAACCTTGTATGGAGAACAGGTTAGGACATTAGTATGTTACATACATGAGAAAAATAAAAAGAATAAATGAAAAAGAGCATGCATATGGTATATGGTATGACCCTATAAAGCAATCCAACAGGTGATTAAAAATTAAGCATTGGAGCGTGGTAAAACAAAATCACTCTGGAGGTTAAAAACTTAAGCGTGGACCCTAAAAACCAGGGTTACCATGTAACTTGTTAATGGACTTGGGTTGGGATAACAACATAGCTAGATATTAACCCTCAAAAAGACCATCAGTCTATGTCCGCTTCTATAGCAGTCCTGGATAGAGCTTTAAGCATGTACACAAGTAGGATCCATATGCACCCTACAATAAATAGCCGATCAGTGAAGGGGACTGAGGTTTGGAGTCAGCAGATCCCCATTCTGTTTCCCAGAAGGATTAGCCATGTGATCTCAAGTCCGTTCTCCTGATCAGTCTGGGGTCGCACAGTGAAAATATTTACCCGATCCCGGCTCGAGTACATGAACATCCCTCACAGAGGTGGGAGACATGACTCTTAAAGAACACAGGTAAGGAGTGCCGTGCGGGAGTTAACTTTGACCGGGTCTCAGCTTCTAGAAACTCATTCGGCGGCGCCCTCTGGTCTGAGCTTCTAATCAAGGTAGACTCTGTGATGATAATGGGAGCGCTAATTGCGGCTTTCAATTTACAGAGCTGAGTAGTTTCCCTCTGCTGTCTCCGGGTCACCTCTAACTGCGTCACATAAAACTGCTCAGGAACTGTGTGCACATCTGAAGACTGTGGAGGCCCGCATCGCCTGCAAGAACATATCTGTACCGGTAACTCAGGGTTGGGGTCCTGGAATGCTGCATTATACATTTTCTCCATCTCCCGATATCCTTTCCGATGTGGCGTGTTTAGATCATAGTGACCCACCGCCTCTTCCCCCGGCAGCGGCTCAGGCAAATGCGGGTCCTCAGCAGCTCTCAGCTCTCTAATGAGCGCCTGTTGATGGTTATCTAGTAAGTCCCCCAATTGGCGTAGTGCAGCTACAATTTGCCTCTCCATCGTATAGCTGCTGAGGCGATTATGAGGCAGAAAGTGTATCTCTGAGTAAAATGAAGGTACTTAGGTGTCTCCAAGATGGCGGCTCTCTCCTTGTCACAGTCTCGGCAAGCAGAGAAGTCTTTATTTGTTGGTTTACCTGCTATTCCGCTTTAATGTCACTCAACATGTGTCCCCTTGTCTCATGTCATGTTAATGGCTAATATTGAGGGATAGATAGTCCCAATATACTGGAAATAGGAGAATTTTGTGCTTAGATAGCAGGAGCTCTGGAATGGCACGTCTGTCTGTGTCGGCTGCTGGCTCCGCCCCCCCCATAACTATTTTTTATTTGGAGATACTTATTTGCAAAAGCAGGGGACGGCAATGAACTCCGTCGCCCCCACATACGCCAATATTTTCATGAATAGTTTTGAGGAATACTTTGTATATCCTCTTAACTTGTTCCAACTCTATGGCGCCTCCTGGTGGAGATACATTGATGTATTTGGCGTGTGGGGGGCCGATGTTGGTAGCCTTTTGTCTTTTGTGCAGGATTTAAATAATTTGGTTACAGGACTGAAATTTACTCTAAATATGAATGAAATAGGTATCGAGTACTTGGATACATATGTATACAACAAGGAAGGCTTTCTTAGCATAGATCTCCATACTAAGAGTACTGATAGAAATAATTTGCTGCAATATGGCAGTTATCACCCTGATAGTAAATTTAAGGCTATTCCAAGAAGCCAATTTACCAGAGTGAAACGCATTGTATCAGACAAAGATAAATGTAAATATAGATTAGAACAAATGGCTAATAAATTCATCAATAGGAACTATCCCCCTACATTAATTGCAGAACAACTTGATGCAACTATTAAGGATACAGGAGTAGTAAAGAAAAATAAGGATACAGGAGGTAAATCGCATGATTTTTGTTACACAATTTAATAGACTCAGTAATAAAATCACTGGCATCCTAAAAAACATTGGCACATTTTGAGGGATTGTAACCCTGAGGCAGTTGAATTTAAAGAGAATCCAATGGTATCTTACAAGAGAAATCGGAGTATTAAGGACATTAGTCCATTCAGACATAGGTAGTAGTAAACAAAATAGTCACAGAACTATAGGTTCAAAAATAAAAGGGGATAATTATCATCATCCTATCAATGGAAAGAAATTTAAAATTTAATAAATATTTAACCTATAGGGCAACTCATTGCGTTTATCTTATCAAATGTCCATGTGGCCTAATTTATATTGGCGAGACCTGTAGAGAGGTAAAGGAGAGGATAACTGAACATAAGTCTAATATAAGAAGTAAAAACAAAGACGCTCCAGTTTCCTCTCACTTCCTCTCTATGGGTCATGACATTAGCCAACTTAAACTAATTGCACAACAGTGACATCTTG
The DNA here is from genome assembly GCF_027579735.1 of Bombina bombina. Taxonomy (NCBI): domain Eukaryota; kingdom Metazoa; phylum Chordata; class Amphibia; order Anura; family Bombinatoridae; genus Bombina; species Bombina bombina. Next base: position 1,229,053,889 of record NC_069502.1, read on the forward strand.
TGGATGCAAAAATGTATGCATCACAGGCTACTTCTTTCTTTTTGGCTGAAGAGTATCATCCGTTTTGCATATGTGACTGCTGGACAGCAATCTCCAGAGAGAGTTACGGCTCATTCTACAAGGGCTGTTGCTTCCTCATGGGCATTTAAAAATAAAGCTTCTGTGGATCAGATTTGCAAGGCTGCAACTTGGTCCTCTCTTCACACTTTTTCAAAAGTCTATACATTTGACACACTTGCCTCAGCTGAGGCTGCTTTTGGGAGAAAGGTTCTTCAGTGGTGCCTTCCGTTTAGGTTCCTGTCTTGTCCCTCACTTATCATCCGTGTACTCTAGCTTGGGTAAGGATTGCCAATAGTAATTAAGATGATCCGTGGACTCATCGGGTCATTAAAAAGAATATTTATGCTTACCTGAGAAATATATTTATTTTTTGACACGATGAGTCCACAGCCCGCCCTGTTCTATAGACAGTTTGTTTGTTATAAGCTTCAGACACCTCTGCACCTTGTTACTTCCTTTATCTCCTTTACTTCGGTCGAATGACTGGAGTGGGAGGGAAGGGAGGTGATATTTAACAGCTTTGCTGTGGTGCTCTTTGCTGCCTCCTGCTGGGCCGGAGTGATATTCCCAATAGTAATTAGATGATCCGTGGACTCATCGTGTCAAAAAAGAAATACATTTATCAGGTAAGCATAAATTTTCTTTTTTAACTTCACTTGTAATGTGGCAATAAAGCAGTACACACTATGTTGGTTCCCAACACCTACTAGCAACAGTGTTTTAGATATGATTGCTTACTATTGTTTTTAATATCAAGCACATGAAGGAAAATTGTTGATATATATGACTAGATTGTTTGGTGCAGGTTTAAATTTGTCTTTCTACTAGGAGTGCGGGTTACAATCTGTTTTTCTCTTGTTTTTCCGTGTGTATATTTCTTTTTAAAGACACGATGAGTCCACGGATTTCATCCTTGCTTGTGGGATTACGCCTCCTGGTCAGCAGGAGCACCACAGCAGAGCTGTATATATAGCTTCTCCCTTCCCTCCCACTCCAGTCATTCTCTTTGCCTGTGTTAGTGATAGGAAGGGGTAAAGTGAGGTGTTAGTTTAGATTCTTCAATCAAGAGTTTATTTTAAAATGGTACCAGTGAGTGCTATTTTATTAAGGGTGTAGCTGTATTCCTTGTCAGCCTCTAGAGTAGAGCTACAGGTGGCTTTAAAGCAATGGGAACTGGTGGGAATTAACTCTCACTGCGCCTCCCATATGGTGTGCTGCCCTTCTTATGATGGTATTAGCAGATATTAACTAAGGCCCTATCTGTGTCCACAGGGCTAGGAGAGGGAGAAGACCTCTGGATCCTGTGAGAACTATCATGCTGTCGAACAGCAGCAAGGTAAGTGCAGTCTTTATTTCTGGGCAATATAGATATCTCAGAATCGACTATGCACTTATTTCTCTTGTTAAGTGTATTCAGTCCACGGATCATCCATTACTTATGGGATATATTCCCTTCCCAACAGGAAGTTGCAAGAGGATCACCCAAAGCAGAGCTGCTATATAGCTCCTCCCCTCCACGTCATATCCAGTCATTCTCTTGCAACTCTCAACATAGTAGGAAGCTGTGAGAGGAGTGTGGAGTTTTTATAATTATTTCTTCAATCAAAAGTTTGTTATTTTAAATGGCACCGGAGTGTGCTGTTTTTCTCTCAGGCAGTATTTAGAAGAAGAATCTGCCTGCGTTTTCTATGATCTTAGCAGAAGTAACTAAGATCCACTGGCTGTTCTCGCACATTCTGAGGAGTGGGGTAACTTCAGAAAGGGAATAGCATGCGGGGTTCCCTGCAGATGAGGTATGTGCAGTAAAATATTTTTCTATGGAATTGACTAAGAAAATACTGCTGATACCGATGTAATGGAAGTACAGCCTTAAATGCAGTAGTAGTGACTGGTATCAGGCTGATGAATGTATGTGCAGTAAAGTAATTTTCTAAGGAATGGAATTTGACTAAGAAAATGCTGTTAATACTGAAGTAATATATGAGCCTTATCTGCAGTAGAAGCGACTGGTAGCAGGCTTATTGATAACACTACATAACTTTTAAAATGTGTGTTTAAAACGTTTGCTGGCATGTCATTCGTTTTTTTGAGGTACTTTGGTGATAAATCTTTTGGGGCATGATTTTTTCCACATGGCTGACGTATATTTCTGCATAGAAAAGGTTAACTGAGTTTTCCCACTGTTGTAATATGAGTGGGAGGGGCCTATTTTAGCGCTTTTTTGCGCAGTAAAAATTCAGTCAGTCTTCCTGCTTCTTCCTCCTTGATCCAGGACGTCTCTAGAGAGCTCAGGGGTCTTCAAAATTCATTTTGAGGGAGGTAATCAGTCACAGCAGTCCTGTGACAGTGTGTTTGACTGTGATAAAAACGTTAATTGTTAAATTGATTATCCGTTTTGGGTATTAAGGGGTTAATCATCCATTTGCTAGTGGGTGCAATACTTTGCCAACTTAATACATTTACTGTGAAAATTTGGCTGCTATAACTGATTTGGTTCATTGTTATTTCAACTGTGACAGTTTTTTTGTGCTTCTTAAAGGCGCAGTAGCGTCTTTTTTATATTGCTTGTAAACTTATTTGAAAGGATTTTCCAAGCTTGCTAGTCTCATTGCTAGTCTGTTTAAACATGTCTGACACAGATGAATCTGTTTGTTCACTATGTTTGAAGGCCAATGTGGATCCCCATAGAAATATGTGTACTAAATGTATTGATGTCACTTTAAATAAGTCAGTCTTTATCTGTAAAGAAATTATCACCAGACAACGAGGGGAAGTTATGCCGACTAACTCTCCTCACGTGTCAGTAACTTCAGGAGGCGCGTGATATTGTGGCGCCAAGTACATCAGAGAGGCCCATACAAATCACTTTGCAAGACATGGCTGCTGTTATGATGATGATGATGATGATGATGATGTGAGAGCCATGTCCGATACTGCGTCACAATTTGCAGAACATGAGGACGGAGAGCTTCATTCTGTGGGTGACGGATCTGATCCAGGTTGACCGGATTCAGAGATTTCTAATTTTAAATTTAAGCTTGAGAACCTCCGTGTATTGTTAGGTGAGGTATTAGCGGCTCTGAATGATTTTAACACGGTTGCAATTCCAGAGAAATTATGTAGGCTGGATAGATACTATGCGGTGCCGGTGTGTACTGACGTTTTTCCTATACCTAAAAGGCTTACAGAGATTATTAGCAAGGAGTGGGATAGACCCGGTGTGCCCTTTTCGCCTCCTCCGATATTTAGAAAAATGTTTCCAATAGACGCCACCACACGAGACTTATGGTAGACGGTCCCTAAGGTGGAGGGAGCAGTTTCTACTTTAGCTAAACGTACCACTATCCCAGTGGAGGATAGTTGTGCTTTTTCGGATCCAATGGATAAAAAATTAGGTTACCTTAAGAAAATGTTTGTTCTTACAGCCCCTTGCATGCATTGCGCCTGTCACTGCTGCTGCGGCATTCTGGTTTGAGTCTCTGGAAGAGGCCATTCGCACAGCTCCATTGGATGAGATTATGGACAAGCTTAAAGCACTTAAGCTAGCTAACGCATTTGTTTCTGATGCCGTTGTACATTTAACCAAACTAACGGCTAAGAACTCCGATTCGCCATCCAGGCGCGCAGAGCGCTATGGCTTAAATCTGGTCAGCTGACGTGACTTCTAAATCTAAATTGCTTAATATTCCTTTCAAAGGGCAGACCTTATTCGGGCCCGGCTTGAAAGAAATTATTGCTGACATTACTGGAGGTAAGGGTCATACTCTTCCTCAGGACAGGGCCAAATCAAAGGCCAAACAGTCTAATTTTCGTGCCTTTCGTAACTTCAAGGCAGGAGCAGCATCAACTTCCTCCGCTCCAAAACAGGAAGGACCTGTTGCTCGTTACAGACAGGGCTGGAAAGCTAACCAGTCCTGGAACAAGGGCAAGCAGGCCAGAAAACCTACTTCTGCCCCTAAGACAGCATGGAGAGGGCCCCCTATCCAGAAACGGATCTAGTGGGGGGCAGACTTTCTCTCTTCGCCCAGGCTTGGGCAAGAGATGTCCAGGATCTCTGGGCGTTAGAGATCATATCTCAGGGATATCTTCTGGACTTCAAAGCTTCTCCTCCACAAGGGAGATTTCATCTTTCAAGGTTATCAGCAAACCAAATAAAGAAAGAGGCATTTCTACGCTGTGTACAAGACCTCTTAGTAATGGGGGTGATCCACCCAGTTCCGCGGACGGAACAAGGGCAAGGTTTTTACTCAGATCTGTTTGTGGTTCCCAAGAAAGAGGGAACCTTCAGACCAGTCTTGGACCTAAAAATCTTAAACAAATTCCTAAGAGTTCCATCATTCAAAATGGAAACTATTCGAACCATCCTACCCATGATCCAAGAGGGTCAATACATGACCACAGTGGACTTAAAGGATGCCTACCTTCACATAACGATTCACAAAGATCATTATCGGTACCTAAGATTTGCCTTTCTAGACAGGCATTACCAGTTTGTAGCTCTTCCCTTCGGGTTAGCTACGGCCCGAGAATTTTTACAAAGGTTCTGGGCTCACTTCTGGCGGTGCTAAGACCGCGAGGCATAGCGGTGGCTCCGTACCTAGACGACATTCTGATACAAGCGTCAAGTTTTCAAATTGCCAAGTCTCATACAGAGATAGTTCTGGCATTTCTGAGGTCGCATGGGTGGAAGGTGAACGTGGAAAAGAGTTCTCTATTACCACTCACAAGAGTTCCCTTCCTGGGGACTCTTATAGATTCTATAGAGATGAAGATTTACCTGACTGAGTCCAGGTTATCAAAGCTTCTGAATGCTTGCCGTGTCCTTCATTCCATTCCACGCCCGTCAGTAGCTCAGTGCATGGAAGTAATCGGCTTAATGGTAGCGGCAATGGACATAGTACCATTTGCGCGCCTGCATCTCAGACCACTGCAATTATGCATGCTAAGTCAGTGGAATGGGGATTACTCAGATTTGTCCCCTCTACTAAATCTGGATCAAGAGACCAGAGATTCTCTTCTCTGGTGGCTTTCTCGGGTTCATCTGTCCAAGGGGATGAACTTTCACAGGCCAGATTGGACGATTGTAACAACAGATGCCAGCCTTCTAGGTTGGGGCGCAGTCTGGAACTCCCTGAAGGCTCAGGGATTATGGACTCAGGAGGAGAAACTCCTCCCAATAAATATTCTGGAGTTGAGAGCAATATTCAATGCTCTTCTAGCTTGGCCTCAGTTAGCAACACTGAGGTTCATCAGATTTCAGTCGGACAACATCACGACTGTGGCTTACATCAACCATCAAGGGGGAACCAGGAGTTCCCTAGCGATGTTAGAAGTCTCAAAGATAATTCGCTGGGCAGAGTCTCTCTCTTGCCACCTGTCAGCGATCTACATCCCAGGCGTGGAGAACTGGGAGGCGGACTTTCTAAGTCACCAGACTTTTCATCCGGGGGAGTGGGAACTTCATCCGGAGGTCTTCGCTCAACTGATTCATCGTTGGGGCAAACCAGAACTGGGTCTCATGGCATCTCGCCAGAACGCCAAGCTTCCTTGTTACGGATCCAGGTCCAGGGACCCGGGAGCGGCGCTGATAGATGCTCTGGCAGCCCCTTGGGTTTTCAACATGGCTTATGTGTTTCCACCATTTCCGCTGCTACCTCGACTGATTGCCAAGATCAAACAGGAGAGCATCGGTGATTCTGATAGCGCCTGCGTGGCCACGCAGGACCTGGTATGCAGACCTAGTGGACATGTCATCCTGTCCACCATGGTCTCTGCCTCTGAGGCAGGACCTTCTAATACAAGGTCCTTTCAACCATCCAAATCTAATTTCTCTGAGGCTGACTGCATGGAGATTGGACGCTTGATCCTATCAAAGCGTGGCTTCTCAGAGTCAGTTATTGATACCTTAATACAGGCACGGAAGCCTGTTACCAGAAAAATTTACCATAAGATATGGCGTAAATATTTATATTGGTGCGAATCCAAGAGTTACTCATGGAGTAAGGTTAGGATTCCTAAGATATTGTCCTTTCTACAAGAGGGTTTAGAAAAGGGCTTATCTGCTAGTTCGTTAAAGGGACAGATTTCTGCTCTGTCCTCTTACACAAACGTCTGGCAGAAGTTCCAGACGTCCAGGCTTTTTGTCAGGCTTTGGCTAGAATTAAGCCTGTGTTTAAGACTGTTGCTCCTCCGTGGAGCTTAAACTTGGTTCTTAAAGTTCTTCAAGGGGTTCCGTTTGAACCCCTTCATTCCATTGATATTAAGCTGTTATCTTGGAAAGTTCTGTTTTTGATGGCTATTTCCTCGGCTCGAAGAGTCTCTGAGTTATCTGCCTTACATTGTGATTCTCCTTATCTGATTTTCCATTCAGACAAGGTAGGTCTGCGTACTAAACCTGGGTTTTTACCTAAGGTAGTTTCTAACAGGAATATCAATCAGGAGATTGTTGTTCCATCATTATGTCCTAATCCTTCTTCAAAGAAGGAACGACTTTTGCATAATCTGGACGTAGTCCGTGCCCTGAAGTTCTATTTACAGGCAACTAAAGATTTTCGTCAAACTTCTTCCCTGTTAGTCGTGTACTCTGGACAGAGGAGAGGTCAAAAAGCTTCGGCAACCTCTCTCTCCTTTTGGCTTCGTAGCATAATACGTTTAGCCTATGAGACTGCTGGACAGCAGCCCCCTGAAAGAATTACAGCTCATTCCACTAGAGCTGTGGCTTCCACCTGGGCCTTTAAGAATGAGGCCTCTGTTGAACAGATTTGCAAGGCTGCAACTTGGTCTTCGCTTCACACTTTTTCAAAAATTTTCAAATTTGACACTTTTGCTTCTTTGGAGGCTGTTTTTGGGAGAAAGGTTCTACAGGCAGTGGTTCCTTCCGTTTAAGTTCCTGCCTTGTCCCTCCCATCATCCGTGTACTTAAGCTTTGGTATTGGTATCCCATAAGTAATGGATGATCCGTGGACTGAATACACGTAACAAGAGAAAACATAATTTATGCTTACCTGATAAATTTATTTCTCTTGTAGTGTATTCAGTCCACGGCCCGCCCTGTCTCTTTTAAGGCAGATCTAAATTTTAATTAAAACTCCAGTCACCACTGCTCCCTATGGTTTCTCCTTTCTTGTCTTGTTTCGGTCGAATGACTGGATATGACGTGGAGGGGAGGAGCTATATAGCAGCTCTGCTTTGGGTGATCCTCTTGCAACTTCCTGTTGGGAAGGGAATATATCCCATAAGTAATGGATGATACGTGGACTGAATACACTACAAGAGAAATAAATTTATCAGGTAAGCATAAATTATGTTATTTTTCATTGTGGGGGAGATGGGGTCTCTTTAAGGAAGGCCTTCCCTATTGAGCAGCTAGTGGTGTCACATAATTCATGATAACCAATGCTGTTTTCTCAGTTATACCGGGACTGGGGGACTTGGACTCTTTCCAAAAAGTAAGAAAGCTCTCCTGTCGGTCACTGGATTTAGATATGGGCAATGACGCTGGGGCTATAATGACCGGAGCTTTCATTCAAACAGGAAGGTTCTGGTACAGGGCTTTACATGGTTTGTTTTGTGTGCAAGTGATTAGATAACGTTAGCGGAGCAACGCAGTACTTATTTTTTACTTTCTATGTGGCCGGATGGTTTTGAGTACCGCCCACGAAGGGCGGGGTTAACTTTGGCGTGCTTTGACTAAGAGAAGCCGCGCAGTGTTTTCTGTTCGAGTCCCGCCGCTCCAGTAACTTGAATCGCATAGCAAGCTTCTGAGATTGCATGGTTAGATAAGCAGGTGGTCTTTAGTATCAGTGTCAGGATCGGGAGTCTTGCTAGCCTGGTCGGTGTACTGTGGGGGCAGGTAGGCGCCTCAGCAGAGCTGTTGAGGCAAAGAGGTGTTATTTTTTCTATCTAAGATATTGCATAGAAACTGTCAGTTTTCAGTGCAGAAAAATTACCCAGCACAGTATCCGGTTAAGTTTCAGAACAAATGGTTATATTTATGTTTGCACACTTATATTTTTCTTGGGCCATAAATTATAATTACATCATTTAAAGGAGCTTGTTATCATGGATTCAGAAGATATCCAAAATGTTACGTGTTCCATGTGTTTGAATGACAATGTGGAACTTCCTGTTACTTTTTGTCCCTCGTGTGCCTATCACTATAGAGATCAAATTGTATTTGATAAAAGGTTGCCCAAAAAGGTTGCCCAAAACTGATGCTTCTCAGGAATCTGCCGATGAGATGCAGAGTATGCCGCAGCTTTCTCCACAAGCGTCACAGCCCTTAACACCCGCTCAAGCGGTGCCAAGTACTTCAGTTTCTACTGCGGTCACGTTAAAGGACATAGCTGCAGTTATGTCATCTACACTTTCTAAAGCGTTTTCTGTCTTTCCCATATTTCAAGGCAAGCGCAAAAGGAAGGAAAACCATGTGGTCAATGCAGCTTCTGATATGCTGGCGATCTCAGAGGTACCCTCCCAGGGCTCTGAATTGAAGGGTATGGAGGTCCTATCTGAAGGTGATCTTTCTGATTCAGGAAGTGCCTTACCACTGACGGATTCAGAAGTGGTCTCTTTCAGGTTCAAACTTGAACACCTCTGTTTATTATTGAGGGAGGTTTTGGTGACTCTGGACGACTGTGATTCAATAGTGGTTCCTCCAGATAAATTGAGTAAACTGGACAGATACCTAGAAGTCCCTTCTTATTCTGATGTTTTTCCTGTTGCTAAGAGAACTTCAGAGATTATTGCCAAGGAATGGAAGAGACCAGGTATTCCTTTCTCTCCTCCCGTTTTTAAGAAAATGTACCCTATAGCTGACTCTATTAGGGACTCTTGGCAGACGGTCCCTAAGGTGGAGGGTGCTATTTCTATTTTGGCTAAACGAACTACTATTCCTATTGAGGATAGTTGTGCTTTCAAAGACCTTATGGATAAGAAGTTAGAGGGTCTCATTAAGAAGCTCTGTTCACCAGGGGTTGCTTTTACAACCGGCAGCTTGCATTGTTACGGTTACCAGCGCAGCTGCTTACTGGTTTGATGCTCTGGAAGAGTCCCTTAAGACTGAGACTTCTTTGGAAGAGATAAAGGATCAGATTAAAGTTCTTAAATTTGCTAATTCGTCTGCAGATTACTAAATTGTTCGGACCTGATTTGAAGGAAATTATTTCTGACATCACGGGAGGCAAGGGTCATCTCCTCCCTCAAGATAAAAAATCCAAACAGAGAGGTCGACAGTAATTTTCGTTCCTTTCAAAATTTCAAGGGAATTTCCTCTTCCTCTAAACAGGAAGGGAACTATCCACAAACCAAGTCTACCTGGAGACCCTACCAGTCTTGGAACAAGAGTAAACAATCCAAGAAGCCTGCTGCTGCTCCCATGTCAGCATGAAGTGCTGGCCCCCGATACGGGATCGGATCTAGTAGGGGGCAGACTTTCCTTCATCCAGGCTTGGATACGAGACATTCAGGATCCCTGGGCAATAGAGTGTCTCAGGGATACAAATTGGAGTTCAGAAATTCCTCCCCCGAGGAAGGTTTCATCTTTCACGATTATCTGTAGACCAGATCAAGAGAGGTGTTCTTACATTGTGTAAGAGACCTCTCCTCCATGGGAGTAATCTGTCCCATTCCAATTCAGAAACAGGGACAGGGGTTTTATTCAAATCTGTTTGTAGTTCCCAAAAAAGAGGGAACTTTCAGGCCTATTTTAGACCTCAAAAGTCTAAACAAGTTTCTCAGAGTTCCATCTTTCAAGATGGAAACAATTCGTACCATTCTTTCTTTGGTCCAGGAGGGTCAATTTATGACGACAGTGGATCTAAAGGATGCATATCTTCATGCTCCTATCCACAAAGATCACAAGTTCCTGAGGTTTTCTTTTCTGAACAAACTTTTTCAGTTTGTGGCTCTTCCTTTCGGTCTGGCCACGGCGCCCAGAATTTTCACAAAGGTTCTGGGGTCTCTACTGGCAGTTCTAAGACGGCAGGGCATTGCGGTGGCGCCTTATCTGGACGATATTCTGATCCAGGCGTCATCTTATCAACTAGCAAGGTCCCATACCGACATTGTGCTATCCTTCCTGAGAACTCACGGGTGGAAGGTAAATCTGGAAAAGAATTTATTTCCGCAGACAAGGGTACCCTTTCTGGGAACTCTAATCGACTCTATTTCAATGAAAATTTTTCTGACGGAGGTCAGAAAGTTAAAGATTCTGAATACATGTCGAGCCCTTCAGTCCAATCCTCGGCCGTCAGTGGCTTAGTGCATGGAGGTAATTGGATTGATGGTGGCGGCAATGGACATTGTACCGTTTGCTCGTTTTCATCTCAGGCCTCTGCAGCTACACATTCTCTGGCAGTGGAATGGAGATTATACAGATTTGTCTCCTCTAAGTCTAGATCAGGAGACAAGGGACTCTCTTCTGTGGTGGTTGTGGACCGATCATTTATCCCAGGGGACTTGCTTTCGCAGACCCTCATGGGAGATTGTGACTACGGATGCCAGCCTGTTAGGATGGGGAGCAGTCTGGAACTCCTTGAGGGCTCAAGGAGAGTGGACTCAGGCAGAATCTCTCCTTCCCATCAACATCCTAGAGTTGAGGGCGAATTTCAATACGCTTCGGGCCTAGCCTCAGTTGGCCTCAGCCCAATTCATCAGATTCCAGTCGGACAATATAACGACAGTGGCTTACATCAATCATCAGGGAGGAACAAGGAGTTCCTTAGCGATGAACGAAGTGGCCAAAATAATTCAGTGGGTGGAGACCCACTCTTGCCATCTGTCGGCGATCTACATCCCAGGGGTGGAAAATTGGGAGGCAGATTTTCTGAGCAGGCAGACCTTTCATCTGGGAGAGTGGGAACTCCATCCGGAAATATTTGCAAACCTGATTCTCAGATGGGGTCGGCCAGAGTTGGACCTTATGGCGTCTCGTCAGAATGCCAAGCTACCGAGATAAAGGTCAAGGGATCCCCAGGCCGAGCTGATAGATGCCTTGGCAGTTCCTTGGTCTTTCAGCCTAGCATATGTATTCCCTCCGTTTGCTTTCCTTCCCCGGGTGATTGCTCGAATTAAACAGGAGGGGGCATCAGTGATTCTCATTGCCCCGGCATGGCCTCGCAGGATTTGGTATGCCGATCTGGTGGACATGTCATCTCGGCCACCGTGGAAGCTTCCATTGAGGAAGGACCTTCTCATTCAGGGTCCCTTCCATCACCCGAATCTTGTTTGTCTGCAGCTGACTGCTTGGAGATTGCACGCTTAATTTTATCCAGGCGAGGTTTTTCTGATTCGGTCATAGATACTTTAATTCAGGCACGTAAGCCTGTTACTAGGAAAATTTACCATAAGATATGGCGTAAATATCTTTATTGGTGTGAATCCAAGGGCTACTCATGGAGTAGGGTTAGGATTCCCAGGATTTTATCTTTTCTCCACGAAGGATTGGTAAAGGGGTTATCAGCAAGTTCCTTAAAGGGACAGATCTCTGCTTTATCTATTTTGTTACATAAGCATTTGGCAGATTTTCCAGATGTGCAATCTTTTTGTCAGGCTCTGACTAGAATCAGGCCTGTATTTTGACCAATTACTCCTCCTTGGAATTTAAATTTAGTTCTTAAAGTTCTTCAAGGGGTTCCGTTTGAACCTATGCATTCCATAGATATTAAGTTATTATCTTGGAAGGTTTTATTTCTGGTTGCTATTTCTTCTGCACGAAGAGTATCTGAGCTTTCGGCATTACAATATGATTCTCCTGATCTTATTTTCCATTCGGAGAAGGTGGTGTTACATACTAAACCTGATTTTCTTCCTAAGGCTGTTTCAAACAGGAATATTAATCAGGAGATTGTTGTTCCTTCCTTGTGTCCTAATCCTCCTCCTAAGAAGGAACGTCTGTTACACAATTTAGACGTAGTCCGTGCTTTAAAGTTCTACTTACAAGCGACTAAGGATTTTTGACAATCGTCGTCTTTATTTATTTTTTCAGGGAAACGTAGGGGTCAGAAAGCTACGGCTACCTCTTTCTTTTTGGCTGAGGAGTATCATCCATTTTGCATATGAGGCTGCTGGACATCAGCCTCCTGAATGAATTACAGCTCATTCCATTAGGGCTGTGGCTTCCTCATGGGCGTTCAAAAATGATGCTTCTGTTGAACAGATTTGCAAGGCTGCAACTTGGTCTTCTCTTCACACTTTTTCTAAATTTTACAAATTTGATACCTTTGCCCCGGCTGAGGCTGTTTTTGGGAGGAAAGTTCTTCAAGCAGTGGTGCCTTCTGTTTAGGTTCCCTGTCTTGTCCATCCCTTTTCATCCGTGTACTAAAGCTTTGGTATTGTATCCCACAAGTAAGGATGAAATCCGTGGACTCATAGTGTCTTTAAAAAGAAAAGAAAATTTATGCTTACCTGATAAATTTGTTTTTTTAGACACGACTCCACGGCCCGCCCTGTTCTATGAGACGGGTTATTTCTATTTTTTGCTAAAACTTCGGACACCTCTGCACCTTGGCTTTTCCTTTCTCTTCCTAACTTCTGTCGAATGACTGGAATGGGAGGGAAGGGAGGAGCTATATATACAGCTTTGCTGTGGTGCTCTTTGCCTCCTCCTGCTGACCAGGAGGCGTAATCCCACAAGTAAGGATGAAATCCGTGGACTCATCGTGTCTAAAAAGAAACAAATTTATCAGGTAAGCATAAATTCTTTTTTTTTTATATATTAGTAATATTCCATTGTTTGCCTACGTCGGTGTGCGTTAGCAAGCATGTGCACGAGTTGACAAAAAGCTTAGCTGCCCTTTGGTTGTGCAATTAATTACACAATGCAACTAATGGCGATATGAGGCTATGCAATATGTGAAAGGGCTTTCTCGTCATGCCAGTTACACAAATACTCCAACCCAGCAGCAGCAATGATCACTCCCCCAAAGGGACGGACCAGGAAGTATCACAATTGTGTCACAGCACGTAACGCCACAGCCGCCATTTTACTTGCGGTCCTTTGGTGTGCACAGACAAGGAAGATGGCAGACTGGCTGCGCTCTTTTCTCTGGTCTATTCAACAAGCCGTTGTTTTGAACAATTAAATGCATTTTTAAGTTTTTACCTTTTTGTATTTAACCTCTTTGAAGGAGTCACTATGGATACAATTACATGTTCTAACAAATGTTTTGAATGTCCCTGTAAGTAAATGCCAATCCAAGCTGGCAAATAATGCTGCAAAGATACTGTAAAGTCTACTTAAAATCAGAGGATGCTGTTGCTTGCACATTAGTTAGGCATAGCTTTTGTCAGTTCTTAGTGGCGCTAGCTGGTTCTGGTCACTGACATGTCCTGGGACTCTGGCAGTGCTCTGGGGACATGGGGTAGCTCTGGGGACATGGGGTATCGCTGCCATTCTGGCAGTGCTCTGGGGACATGGGGTATCGCTGCCCTTCGGGCACTGGCATTACTCTGTGTGATTTTATTTTATTTTTTTTGTCTCCAGTTTTTCACCCTCTCTGTTGCCCATCAGGTGGAGCTGTAGCCCAGCAGGTTCCTGTACAAACCATCCAAGTTCATCCTGCCACCCAGACATCTCCGTCCAGTGACAGCAGCTCAGACCTGGTCCAGACGTCGTCTAGTGGCACAGGTAAGGTGTCAGCTTATCCACTTACTGTCCTATGTATAGCTTTATCTGTGGTATCCAGGCATTCAGTACTGTGCAGTCTTACAGAAATAAGCTGCCTGCGTATATGATGACACCTAGTGGAACTTTGTGCATATTGTGTAATTGTGCAGTAAAGCATTTCATGGTGTTATCTGTTGTATCTCCTAGTGACTCTGCCTGCTGCTATCATGACTTCTTCTGTGCCCACGACTGTGAGCGGTCACATGATGTACCCAAGCCCACACGCAGTGATGTATGCGCCAACAGAAGGAAGTTTGGCTGTGCTCAATGCCTTCTCCTCAGGGCCGGCCATGCAAGTGTCTCACACCCAGGAGCAAGGTATGGGGAGCCTATGGGAGGGGGCTCACTGAGGAAGTTCAGAGACCCCATCTCAATCATTTTGTTTCTCTGCAGGTGGCGTCCAGCAGGTATTCCTCACTGCTCCATCTGGCACAGTTCAGATACCGGTGTCTGCCGTACAGCTCCACCAGGTGAGTGTGTGGTTACTGCTGAGGCTGACACAGTCGGCTCTTTGCTTTGGTAAAGGGGGGCTGGTGTGATTTTGCTCTGTGTGCAGTTGTAGGGTAGTCAGTCCCGGTCTCTTGTCCTCCGGCTTTGCTGCTGTCATCTCTACATGAGGCTGATTTTCTTAGAAATAACCACAAAGCTTTGTAATAAAATTGAACGTCAGTTAAGCAACAGGATGAATGTAATGTGTATCTCATGGTTTCCTCTAGTAGTACTTGGTACGCACTGTTTCTAGCCATCACTTTCATGTTTGGTCTGACAGTTCCATGAGAGGAAGATCGAGGCATGCCCAGTAAAAAGCCCTAACGCTTTGATATCAAGTTCCTAACTAGGGAGTTGCTATGGAAAGTGGGCTCTGTCTAAACGCTGGGTCACTCCTGCAGGAGATCTCATGGTTTCTATATATACAGAATATTTTATGAATCCTTGAAATGATGCCCAGAGCCCCACACAAGATCATCAACACTCAAATAGGTCTCCTATAAGTCTAGATCATCCCATGACTTAAGTTCCATTGCTCAGTCCAGTTTACCAGATTAGGCTATTGTGGTCTGGATAGTGAATCACGGCTCTCCCAGAAGCATGAGCACAAGTCATTACTAAGTGTTCTTTTCATGTCGGGCCTATTAGAGGGTTTTATTAATCTTCTCCGTAAAGCGATTAGTCTCAGGGATGTTAATGCATAGCCTCTCTGATGCCCTGATATTCAAAGGTTCTCTAGCTTGGAGAGAAATACAAATTGTAGTTCAGACTTCACAGGGGCTAAACTCACTGAATTCTCAAAACACAAAGGGCAAAACTCTCCAGTACTGCGAGATCTCTTATGTATGTGAGACAATCCAAATGCAATATAGCGCTGCATAATGTGAGTGTTGTTACTTTGTATTTTATATTGCTATACATTTCATAGTATCCTTTCAGTATAATTGCATTTTAACTTTGCACTTTCTTATATATATCTATATATCTCCAAAGAAAAAAGCAGGCACTCTCTGTGTTTTTAACACCAATGTTTTTAATCCGTAATCGTGACGTTTCGGGGTTTCAACCCTGTTACGGTTGCCTCCAGGCTGGCTGGAAGTTGGACCGTAGAAAAGGATGCTCCTAGCGCTCACCAAAGGATCATCAGCACCGTAGACACTATAACTACTGCGTAGCCACCATACGTAATGCAGACTCTATGAACCACCGCTGCTGGGCTGGTATCTCGCCATCTGCTCTGCGCCCTGGACCTACGACCAGGCTCCAGTAGGTGAACCTCTTCCTTCTGTACAGCGAAGCAGGATCAGGAACAAGAGCTCTTACAGGAGCTCAGTAGCTAAGGGAGTATATCGAGCATAGCAATCCCTGTAGTGATTATAGCTGTCCCCTGCAAACATGAGTCAAGGCTGCAAGTTAGAGGGTCAGAAAAGGTCTGATGTGCTGGAACACACAGCCTGCTTTTTATTGAGGTTACATGCAAAAAAGACACTCTCAGGGGGAGGCATAAAATCCCCAATCACACATTTGATACATTTAGATAGAGACAACGCCCGTTAACAGGCCACAACATTTCTTCAGCAGATAACAATGTTACAAACTGCTAAAACAAGTTACACACAATAAAACAATGCAGTCTGATTAGACAATGGGAATGTTTATCACTAAACTTAATTAGAGCTGATCCCAGCAAACTTGTATTTAGAATTGAACAAAATTAACTCTTAATGGCACACAATAAAAACTAATGCTTTTGTAACAGTGCTCCCTTTCTGTGGAACACTCTGCCTGTGTGGTACTTGGTTCAGTAAGCCCTATTTACTGAACCAAGTGGGAGAAGCCAGGGACAAGTTATTTTACAGGTCTGGGGACATAAGTCTTAAAGGGGTATTGTTCACCAAAGTCACAATATGTCCCCAGACGGTTCTTAAAGGGCCATACACACCCAATAAAAGTTAATGTTTTCAGGGGCACAATCTTCCAGGGGCCATAGTCATGAGGAAGGAGGCTGGCAAATAGGCTTCTCCAAAATCCAGGGAAGCAGGGCAATTTTCCATTTAAAGGGCCAGTTACAAATAGCAGTTTGTAACAAACCCCATCTTCAGACTTACATAATGTGCAGTGTAACATATGCAAACTTATATACCCTACTTACCCCAAGTGCTTTGTTAGCGGTAATCACACCTTGTGCGTTCCAGCGGTAGCCGCCCGGCACATAGCTAGCGTCATCAGAGCCGCCGTTTGTTGCCTAGTAACCCACCTCCAGAGGCAAATAACACCTTGTGTAAACAATATCATAACCCGGCGCATTTCATATGTCATCAGGGACGCCGTCTGTTGCCAGGCAACCTCTAAATCTAACAATGTTTTTTTATATGACAAAGTGAGATACCACCCATCTGTGAATTTAAAACCATAGGAAACAGTATGTCACTTCTTAAACTATTATACACAATTAACTTTCATTATTACTCTAAACTTAAACACTTTATGTGGCCACATATCATATCATATATAAAACATAACGCAGAAATTGGATCTATGTCAGCATCATATAGGGATTTTAACCCATTAAAGTTAAAAATATACTGTTCACTTCCTATTCTACATATAACTATTATAGCATGCCTAAAGAAAACAGTGCCAGTCCATTTTAACATTTAAACCCTTTGGTGTCAATGTATTCAGCTCAAATGTCCACCTTGCCTCTCTCTGCTGTACTGCCCATGTAGTTTATTCTACCTGGGTAAAACTAGCGACATAGTAAATAGTAAGGGTTTGTGTGTAAATTCAATCAAATGTTTCTCCAATATAAATGAAAAATGAATATATGTCAATTGGCAAATGCTTTAACCCGCCAAACAATCCTCCAACAAGGCAAAGACACTGCAGCACAACTTAAAGTAAATTGTAATACACACTTATTGGTAGACTCGGGCCTTTGTCGTGGTGGGAGGACCTCTGCTATTTCTGCTGTGCGAAGAGAGCAATACTCCCTACCTCCCTCACCATCTGTAACGGCGTGTCTCCAATCTGTGTTAGCTCCGTGTCAGCTTGTGCCTGATTCCTTGGCGCTCTGTGACATCAGCACTGGTGCCTGAAGCCTGTAAGAGGAAGCCAGTGGTACTGGCAAAATATCGTTCTGTGTCTTGAACGGAGTATACGGATCTGCTGAGAGGTTCAAGATGCAAAGAAAGGAAAAGTCGATCCACTCCCAAAAGGTAAAAACATCCAAACTTTAATAAAAAAATTCTTTAAAAACAGATGATGCCGGGGAGCACTTTACAGAGTATAATCCTAGCAGACATAGCACTGAGCTTACGCGTTTCGGCTTAGTAAGCCGTAATCATAGCCTGGTGTGCCAAGTCTTGTCATACATTTTAAAAGGCAAAGGTCATTCTACTATTGGCTAATAGTTTGAACCTATTAAAACAATTGAACGTCTGCTACGGATGATTTAACCCACTCAATACTGCATACAGAAAAAGAGCACACAGCTGTATTATCTAAATTCTTGATACAATGTTATGCTATTGAAGCCTTCGATATTATTGCCTATGTATTTCTATTACAACAAACCCATTTGAATTGTGATACGTCTTTCTATGGTACACACATCATTTTTATAGGTATATTATAGATTGTAAACTTTTATCACATTTAAGCTTGTTTTATAGAAATACATGTAAATATATATAATGTATTGGAAACACTGGACACTATTGGGCTTAAAAATTTCTAAGATAAGAAAACTCAATTATATATATCGTTGATTAAAACCCCAAATAATGATGGTAGATGCAACATGCAATACCAAGTACAAAATGAACATAAAATTAGAAACATGGAAAACATATTGAACATGTGAGACATATAGTTGTTGCCAAAAGAAGTATAGCTACAAGTATCCTAAAAACATTTGTAACTATAGTAACATGTTGTAGGACTATGATCATTGTACGAGTTGAAACTCAAGATAACCAAAAGGCATATGTCCACAACATACATAATGGAGCATAATATGTCACATTTATTCCCAGAAATTTATCTTGTCATATTTTGAATTTAAGCCTTTAGGTAGTCTTGTCTATAATTGGAAAATCCAAAAGATTTCTCTTTTAGCCAAAATGTGATCCAAGTTCCCACCCCTTGGTGGCAGCACTACCTTTTCAATAATACACCACTGAAAGGTGTTAAGTTTTCCTCCATGCTTGGTAGAAAGGTGCTGTACCAAGGGGGTGGTTGACTTGCCCACATTAATGGTAGACAAATGCTCCCTTATCCTACTTCTCATGTCCCTAGAGGTTAACCCTACATATTGCTGCTGACATTGGGTACAGGAAATGAGGTAGATCACATAACTCGATTTGCAATTTACACAGGACTGAATCCTGTATTCTTTCCCATTGATAGGAGATAAAGTTTTTGGTGACTTGTGTATAATCACATGGCTTGCAGCGGCTGCTGACACATTTATACATCCCTAGATGCCTCAGCCACGAACTGGTAGTACTCTGCACCTTACGCAATTGTGTTGGTGCCAAAATGTTACCCAGTGTAGTACTCTTTTTATATGAGCACCTGATTCCTTTCTCTACCAAAGTTACCAAATTATCGTCGGCAATTAGAATGGGAACATGTTTCTTTATGACATTACACACTGACTGGTATTGGGCACTGTATTGTGTAATAAAATATATACCTTCAAATTGTTTGTAGCTCTCTGCTTATTGGACAGTAGTGACTCCCTACTACATCTCTGGCCCTTTTTATATCATGCTATGGATACTTCCTTTCTTTAAGCCTTCTACTTAGTTCTTTTGCCTCAAATTCCCTATTGTTAGAGCAATTTCTCCTATTTCTTGAGAACTGACCTTTTTGCTATGGCATATCTGATTTGACGAGGGTGACTGCTCTTCCCATGTAACAAACGGTTACCAGAAATAGGTTTGCGGTACACACCTGTCTCTACCACTTCTCCCACTCTTCCTCTTAGAGTAAGATCCAAAAAGTTAATCTTAACTTTGTCAGTTTCAAATGTAAACTGCAATCCCACATCATTGTCATTAAGAAATTTGACAAACTCAGGTATAAGTCTGCAGTCACCCTTCCAGGCAAATAGCAGATCATCGATAAATCTGCGATATAATCTGATGTTACCTCTGAAGGGGTTGCTATCCCCAAAAATGCGGCACCGCTCCCACCTGCCAAGATATAAATTTGCATATGATGGGGCAAATTTTGCACCCATGGCTGTGCCGCACTTCTGAAGATAGCAAACCCCCTCAAACTTAAAATAGTTATGAGTTAGCAAAAATGAAACAGTCCTAACTATATACCTTTTGAAATTCAGACGAATAATCAGTGCACATATCAAGAAAAAAGGCAACGGCCTACACTCCCTTTTCATGCGGAATGGAGGAGTATAGCGCTACGGCATCAACTGTGAGCCATGCACTTGATTCCTCCCATTCCATGTTTTGTAATACGTTGATCACGTGTGGTATTTCTTAAATAAGCTGGTAACAATGTCACTAGGGGTTGAAGAATGGAGTCAACCCATTGTGAGAGATCCTCCAGAAGTGAGTCAATTCCACTCACAATGGGCCTCCCCTGGACCTGTGAAGGCTGAAGATGACTCTTTTGAAAATGTATCCGCTGCCCATGTTCCTCTAGAACTTAAAGATCTCCTTGCTGTAATGCTTGAGCACTGGATCTTGAAATCAAAAGTATATTGTCTGATGAATAAACCTCCTAGATGAAGCTCTGCAATGACAGGAACAAGCACCTTTGCGAATATTCGGGGAGCTGAAGAAATGCCAAAGGGCAAAGCTGCAAACTGGAAATAACTGCTTCCAACAGAAAAATTTAAATATATACGGTGGGCCACTGCAATGGGTATATGAAAGTATGCGTCCTTCAGTTCTATTGAAAGAAGAAAGTCTCCTAAGGGGATGAGATTCATGACAGATTAAGGATGCCTCAATCTTGAAGCTTTGTACTGTCAAACGTGTTCAGCTTTCGAAGAGTCCAGAACAGGTCTCCATGAACCGTCCTTTTTCTTTACCAAGAAGGAGGGATCGAACCCCTGATTCTGAAGACACTGTAATCTCCTGAATGACTTGAGAAAATTTTGTCTATAAACTGATAGATTTCTTGCAACTTGGAAGGATCTCTCGGTAGTGGCAATGTCTTTAAATAAGTTAGAGGAGGCTTTCTCTTGAAGTGGAGGTAATGACCGGTCTGAAGGAGATAAAGTACTCAAATGTCCAAAATAGTTGATGCCCAGACCTCTCTGAAACTGCAGTCTGCCACCTAGAGGCTGGACAGGCCAACCATCATTGTTTGTTCTGTTGCTGGGCCTGAAAGGATCTTCCCTGGCCTCTACTACTTAGTGTGGCTTTGACTCTTCCATTCCTGAAAATAAAAGGAATTTCTTCTTGATGAAGAATTGTAATTCTGATACTGTGACCACTGTCTATAGCCATATAAAGATCTCCTGTGAGACCTAGTAGCTTGAGGAAGAAAATGTCTCTTACCTCATCTTTCAGAGATCAAGTTTTCCCAACAGCTTACCAAATAACATATTTCCCCCCCCCCCCCCCCCCAGGAACACAAAAGAAAACAACCTTCATATCTAGGAGAAAAGGCATAAAATCTTTAGCTTCAGGAACATCTTGAAATAAATTAGTTGACTAAATAGCAGCAGCCTTAAAAGAAAAAGCCAATAAAGGGTAAAAACAAATGGCACCTTGCTTGCTTTTTATGCATAGCCTCTCTAACATTACCTGCGCCATCAGTAAGATCATTGTTGTATCTATTTTTAGGGGGTTTAGCAAACTGATTATTCTGAGCTTTTGCTAATGGAAAAGACTTTGTAAATGTTATCAGAAATGCTGAGTTGTCTTTCGTTCTTAGCAAATATAGACAGAGAATCAATGCTAATAACTTGTCATTTCCTTATTACTGTATATTAGATATGAAACTTCATTGAATATTAATTGTGGAGAATAAACTGTTTTTGTTTACAGCACCTAGAGTATTATCAGTGAGGCTACTGAACAAAAAGTGTACACATATTATCACTCTGCTACACCATGTTGTAAGTGGACTTCATCATTGTTTAATGTAAAAATAAATGATTATATTGTGATATCCTTCCGCATTGCAGAGAGGCAACTCTAAAACATAACTTTTATTGAAATAAATAAAATAAAAAAATTATGGGAAAAAATAATGCTTTAAAATCACCTGAGTTCTGTATGTTTGTTAAAGGGACGGTCTACTCCAGAATAAAGATAATCCCTTTATTACCCATTACCCAGTTTTACATAACCAACACTGTTATAGAAATACATTTTTTACTTTTGATTACCTTGTATCTAAGCCCCTGCAGACTGCCCCCTTATTTTAGTTCTTTTGACAGACTTTCATGACTAATGCCCTCTAGCTGTAAAGACTGTCAGTGCTTTCAGATAAGAGGCGGTTTTAACTTTTCATAGGTACCTGTGTGTACGTATAGCGCCATACGCGAGTATAATGTAGTGTTTTACATCCCTTTGTGCGTAGCGTAATTTCTTTCCAATAGCATGGAGAGTCCACAAATCCATTCTAATTACTAATGGGAATTTAACTCCTGGCCACCAGGAGAAGGCAAAGAACACCCCAGCAAAGCTATAAGTATCCCTCTCACTTCCCATAATCCCCAGTCATTCTTTGCCTTTGTGTATCTAGGTGTGCGAAGATGGTGCTCTGAAGATTAAATGTTATACTTTAATGGGTAGTTTCCCTGCAAGCAAGGATTGGGGTATTGCTGTGTCCATGTAATCATCTTTAGTAAGAGTTATGGTAGCTGTTGGAGGAAAAGCAAGGACTACCTCTCTGACCTACAACAATTTATGCTAAGCCCTATATAGAAAACACAGGGTTGGTTACTCTGCTTTTCCTTTTCTCCAGGTACCTGTTAGAAGTCGTCTGGATTTGTCAGACCTGAGATGCTGGGTCTGCCCTTCAGCAGGAGCTCCAAAGGTAAGTGCTTATTTTCCTTCTTAGGTAAGAAGGCTCAAGCACATTAGGGGTTAATTCCCTCTCTGAATGTTAATGGAGCCTGGGGACATTTATTATAAATCCATTCATTGTGGGCAGTATAAGCAGGACACTAGTGTAATAACTTGTGTGTATTCACTAAGTTCATGTGACTGAGGCTGTCAGGGTTTTTTTTTGGCATTAAACAGGTGTTAGAGAAGGTGTAAGGTGTTTAGTGCACTTTTCATATTTCTCTTGTAAGGTGTATCCAGTCCACGGATCATCCATTACTTGTGGGATATTCTCATTCCCTACAGGAAGTTGCAAGAGGATCACCCACAGAAGAGCGGTCTATATAGCTCCTCCCCTAACTGCCATATCCAGTCATTCTCTTGCAACTCTCAACAAGCATGGAGGTAGTAAGAGAGAAGTGGTGAAAGTAGTTGTTTTTTTGCTTCAATCAAAAGTTTATTTTTAAATGGTACCGGAGTTGTACTATTTTATCCCAGGCAGAAAATAGAAGAAGAATCTGCCTGTGATTTCGATGATCTTAGCAGGTTGTAACTAAGATCCATTGCTGTTCTCACACATAACTGAAGAGAGAAGTAACTTCAGCTGGGGAATGGCGTGCAGGGTATCCTGCTATGAGGTATGTGCAGTTAAAACGTTTTTCTAGAGATGTAAATGCTAGAAAATGCTGCTGATACCAGATTTATGTAAGGTAAGCCTGAATACAGTGATTTAATAACGACTGGTATCATGCTTACTTTTAGAGGTAATACTCTTATAAATTTGCAATATAAAACGTTTGCTGGCATGTTTAAGCGTGTTTATATATGCTTTGGTGATAAAACTTTATTGGGGCCTATTTTTTCCACATGGCTGACTTAAATTTGCCTAGAAACAGTTTCCACTGTTTTAACATGAGTGGGAGGGGCCTATTTTGGCGCTTTATTGCGCAGCAAAAATTACAGACTGAGACATCCAGCTTCCTCCAGGAGTCCCCTGAATGCTATAGGATATCTCTAAAGGGCTCAGAGGCTTTCCAAAGTCATTTATTTGGGAAGGTAGGGCCACAGCACAGCTGTGGCAGTTGGTTGGGACTGTTAAAAAAAAAAGTATCGTTTTTTTTAACCGTTTTTGAACTAAGGGGTTAATCATCCATTTGCAAGTGGGTGCAATGCTCTGCTAGTTTATTATACACACTGTAAAAATTTCGTTTGATTTACTGCCTTTTTTTCACTTTTTCAAATTCTGACAATTTGTTTCTCTTAAAGGCACAGTACCATTTTTATTTTTTGCTTGTTAACTTGATTTAAAGTGTTTTCCAAGCTTGCTGGTCTCATTGCTAGTATGTTTAAACATGTCTGACATAGAGGAAAATCCTTGTTCATTATGTTTAAAAGCCATGGTGGAACCCCCTCTTAGAATGTGTACCAAATGTACTGATTTCACTTTAAGCAATAAAGATCATATTCTGTCTTTAAAAAATTTATCACCAGAGGAATCTGACGCGGGGGAAGTTATGCCGACTAACTCTCCCCACGTGTCAGATCCTTTGACTCCCGCTCAAGGGACTCACGCTCAAATGGCGCCAGGTACATCTAGGGCGCCCATAGCGTTTACTTTACAAGACATGGCGGCAGTCATGGATAATACACTGTCAGCGGTATTAGCCAGACTACCTGAATTTAGAGGAAAGCGAGATAGCTCTCGAGTTAGAAGAAATACAGAGCATACTGACGCTTTAAGAGCTATGTCTGATACTGCCTCAAAATATGCAGAAGCTGAGGAAGGAGAGCTTCTTTCTGTGGGTGATGTTTCTGACTCAGGGAAGATGATTCAACCTGATTCTGATATGTCTACATTTAAATTTAAGCTTGAACACCTCCGCGTGTTGCTCAGGGAGGTTTTAGCTGCTCTGAATGACTGTGATACAATTGCAGTGCCAGAGAAATTGTGTAGACTGGATAAATACTATGCAGTGCCGGTGTGCACTGATGTTTTTCCAATACCTAAAAGGTTTACAGAAATTATTACTAAGGAATGGGATAGACCAGGTGTGCCGTTCTCTCCCCCTCCTATTTTTAGGATAATGTTTCCAATAGATGCCACCACACGGGACTTATGGCAGACAGTCCCTAAGGTGGAGGGAGCAGTTTCTACCCTAGCAAAGCGTACTACTATCCCTGTCAAGGACAGTTGTGCTTTCTCAGATCCAATGGATAAAAAGTTAGAGGGTTACCTTAAAAAAATGTTTATTCAACAAGGTTTTATCCTACAGCCCCTTGCATGCATTGCGCCTGTCACTGCTGCTGCGGATTTCTGGTTTGAGTCTCTGGAAGAGGCTTTACAGGTAGCGACTCCATTGGATGACATACTTAACAAGCTTAGAGCACTTAAGCTAGCCAATTCTTTTGTTTCTGATGCCATTGTTCATTTGACTAAACTAACGGCTAAGAATTCTGGTTTTGCTATCCAGGCGCGCAGGGCGCTATGGCTTAAATCATGGTCAGCTGACGTCACTTCAAAGTCTAAGCTGCTTAACATTCCCTTCAAGGGGCAGACCCTATTCGGGCCTGGTTTGAAGGAGATCATTGCTGATATCACTGGGGGAAAAGGTCATGCCCTTCCTCAGGATAGGTCCAAATTAAGGGCCAAACAGTCTAATTTTCGTGCCTTTCGAAACTTCAAGGCGAGTGCGGCAAAACAAGAGGGAACTTTTGCTCAGTCCAAGTCGGTCTGGAGACCTAACCAGACCTTGAACAAAGGTAAGCAGGCCAAAAAGCCTGCTGCTGCCTCTAAGACAGCATGAAGGAACGGCCCCCTATCCGGTAACGGATCTAGTAGGGGGCAGACTTTCGCTTTTCGCCCAGGCTTGGGCAAGAGATGTCCAGGATCCCTGGGCGTTGGAAATTATATCCCAGGGATATCTTCTGGATTTCAAAGCTTCCCCTCCAAAAGGGAGATTTCACCTTTCACAATTATCTGCAAACCAGATAAAGAGAGAGGCATTCTTACACTGTGTACAAGACCTCCTAGTTATGGGAGTGATAAATCCAGTTCCAAAGGAGGAACAGGGACAGGGATTTTTCTCAAATCTGTTTGTGGTTCCCAAAAAAGAGGGAACCTTCAGACCAATTTTAGATCTCAAGATCTTAAACAAATTCCTCAGAGTTCCATCATTCAAGATGGAGACTATTCGTACCATCCTACCTATGATCCAGGAAGGTCAATATGACTACAGTGGATTTGAAGGATGCTTATCTTCACATTCCGATACACAAAGACCATCGGTTTCTCAGGTTTGCCTTCCTAGACAGGCATTACCAGTTTGTAGCTCTTCCCTTTGGATTAGCTACAGTCCCAAGAATTTTTACGAAGGTTCTGGGGTCGCTTCTGGCGGTCCTAAGACCAAGGGTTCATAGCAGTGGCCCCTTATTTAGACGACATCCTGATACAAGCGTAAAACTTCCAAATTGCCAAGTCTCATACGGACATAGTGCTGGCATTTCTGAGGTCGCATAGGTGGAAAGTGAACGAGGAAAAGAGTTCTCTATCCCCCCTCACAAGAGTTTCCTTCCTAGGGACTCTGATAGATTCTGTAGAAATGAAGATTTACCTGACGGAGACCAGGTTATCAAAGCTTCTAAATTCCTGCCGTGTTCTTTATTCCATTCCTCGCCCTTCGGTGGCTCAGTGCATGAAAGTAATCGGCTTAATGGTAGCGGCAATGGACATAGTGCCGTTTGCCCGCCTACATCTCAGACCGCTGCAACTCTGCATGCTCAGTCAGTGGAATGGGGATTACACAGATTTGTCCCCTCTATTAAATCTGGATCAAGAGACCAGGGATTCTCTTCTCTGGTGGCTATCTCGGGTCAATCTGTCCAAAGGTATGACCTTTCGCAGGCCAGATTGGACAATTGTAACGACAGATGCCAGCCTTCTAGGCTGGGGAGCAGTCTGGAACTCCCTGAAGGCTCAGGGATCGTGGACTCAGGAGGAGACACTCCTTCCAATAAACATTCTGGAACTGAGAGCGATATTCAATGCTCTTCAGGCTTGGCCTCAGCTAGCGACAATGAGGTTAATCAGATTTCAGTCGGACAACATCACGACTGTGGCTTACATCAACCATCAAGGGGGAACAATGAGTTCCCTGGCGATGTTAGAAGTCTCCAAGATAATTCGCTGGGCAGAGATTCACTCTTGCCACCTATCGGCTATCCATATCCCAGGTGTAGAGAACTGGGAGGCGGATTTTCTAAGTCGTCAGACTTTTCATCCGGGGGAGTGGGAACTCCATCCGGAGGTGTTTTCACAATTGATTCATCGTTGAGGCAAACCAGAACTGGATCTCATGGCGTCTCGCCAGAACGCCAAGCTTCCTTGTTACAGATCCAGGTCCAGGGATCCCAAGGCGACGCTGATAGATGCTCTAGCAGCGCCTTGGTCCTTCAACCTGGCTTATGTGTTTCCACCGTTTCCTCTGCTCCCTCGTCTGATTGCCAAAATCAAGCAGGAGAGAGCATCAGTGATCTTGATAGCGCCTGCGTGGCCACGCAGGACTTGGTATGCAGATCTGGTGGACATGTCATCCTTTCCACCATGGACTCTGCCTCTGAGACAGGACCTTCTACTTCAGGGTCCGTTTAACCATCCAAATCTAATTTCTCTGAGACTGACTGCCTGGAGATTGAACGCTTGATTTTATCAAAGCGTGGCTTCTCCGAGTCAGTCATTGATACCCTAATTCAGGCACGAAAGCCTGTCACCAGGAAAATCTATCATAAGATATGGCGGAAATATCTTTACTGGTGTGAATCCAAGGGTTACTCATGGAGTAAAGTTGGATTCCCAGGATATTATCTTTTCTCCACGAAGGATTGGAAAAAGGATTGTCAGCTAGTTCTTTAAAGGGACAGATTTCTGCTCTGTCTATTCTTTTGCACAAGCGTCTGGCGGATGTTCCAGACGTTCAGGCTTTAGTTAGAATCAAGCCTGTGTTTAAACCAGTTGCTCCGCCATGGAGATTAAATTTGGTTCTTAAAGTTCTTCAAGGGGTTCCGTTTGAACCTCTTCATTCCATAGATATTAAGCTTTTATCTTGGAAAGTTCTTTTTTTTGGTAGCTATTTCCTCGGCTCGTAGAGTTTCAGAGTTATCTGCCTTACAATGTGATTCTCCTTATCTGATCTTCCATGCAGATAAGGTAATTCTGCGCACCAAACCTGGGTTTTTACCTAAGGTGGTATCTAATAAGAATATCAATCAGGAGATTGTTGTTCCATCATTGTGTCCTAACCCTTTAAAGAAGGAACGTCTATTACACAATCTTGACGTGGTTCGTGCTTTAAAGTTTTATTTACAAGCTACTAAAGATTTTCGTCAAACATCTGCATTGTTTGTTGTCTACTCTGGACAGAGAAAAGGCCAAAAGGCTTCGGCAATTTCTCTTTTGCTTTGGCTAAGAAGTATAATACACTTTAGCTTATGAGACTGCTGGCCAGCAGCCTCCTGAAAGGATTACAGCTCATTCTACTAGAGCTGTGGCTTCCACATGGGCCTTTAAAAATGAGGCTTCTGTTGAACAGATTTGCAAGGTGGCGACTTGGTCTTCGCTTCATACTTTTTCAAAATTCTACAAATTTGATACTTTTGCTTCTTCGGAGGCTATTTTTGGGAGAGAGATTTTACAGCCAGTGGTACCTTCCGTTTAAGTACCTGCCATGTCCCTCCCTTCATCCGTGTACTTTAGCTTTGGTATTGGTATCCCACAAGTAATGGATGATCCGTGGACTGGATACACCTTACAAGAGAAAATATAATTTATGCTTACCTGATAAATTTATTTCTCTTGTGGTGTATCCAGTCCACGGCCCGCCCTGTCATTTTAAGGCAGGTATTTTTTAACTTTAAACTACAGTCACCACTGCACCCTATGGTTTCTCCTTTCTCTGCTTGTTTTCGGTCGAATGACTGGATATGGCAGTTAGGGGAGGAGCTATATAGACAGCTCTGCTGTGGTTGATCCTCTTGCAACTTCCTGTTGGGAATGAGAATATCCCACAAGTAATGGATGATCCGTGGACTGGATACACCACAAGAGAAATAAATTTATCAGGTAAGCATAAATTATGGGGGGTTTTTTGTTCTATAGCGCAGCATACTTTCGTGCACTTTCTCTGATGGTGCACTTTTTCTGATGCAGTCACGTGACGACCGCACGTCTGCTTGAACGGCGGGTAGCGGTTATATCCATAGCTCTCAGGGTGCAGAATGTTTATCGGAACGAGTGCGGCAAATCTTGTGTTTATTTAGGAGGTGGTGAGTCTACTCCAGCAATGGCTGGGAGTATAGCGGTGACATTTTTTATTTTTGTTTCAGCTTTTCAGCTTAATAGGGCTCCTATATCAGCTTGTTGTTAACGCTGCTGGTGTTTATTTCTTATGTTTCTGAGTTTACTTATATGGACACTATGGAAAAGGATCAAAATGTAACCGTTAATTTTGATATATGTTTACATTGTTTAGAGGCACAAGTGATTCCTCCTGTGCAATTTTGCTCCACTTGCTTGTCAAATATGCTGCAGTCAAAAAATAAAGATTCCGTTTTTCCTCAAAAGTTTAACCCCTCAGAGCCCTCTGCCTCTCAGGAGAGTAGTCTGTTACCCTAGACATGCCTCTGCTTTCTCCTCAGTCCTGTCGCTAGCAGCCACACAAGCATTGCCCTGTGGTTCTACTCAGTCTATCCCTGTGGGTGTATATTTACCCTGAGTGCCTTACCTATCTTGGGTAAGAGAAAAATAAAATCTAAAAATATTTCCTCTAAAACAGGGATGTCTTCTAACACCAAAGCTGCCTTGGTCAGTTTATCCCAATTATCTGAGGATGATCATTCTTCAGCTGCCTCTGAGGGCCAAATCTCTGAATCAGATTCTACTGTGATGAGTACTGTAGACTCAGAGGTTAGTTTTAGATTTAAGCTTGAGAACCTCAGTTTACTTAAGGAGGTTTTAGCTACTCAGGAGTCTCAGTAACTGTAGGTTCTGAATCCTCCAAAGGTTAATAATTTGGACAGGGTTTTTGATGTCAAGCCTAGATCTGTGGAAGTGTTTCTTGTTCCAGATCGTATGTCATATTATTTCTCAGGAATGGGAGAAATCGGGTGTTCCTTTTACCCCATCTCCTGTTTTTAAGAAAATGTTTTCTGTTGCGGACTCTGTGTATAACCTTTGTCATACTATTCCTAAGTGGATGGAGCTATATTCCCATTGGCTAAGAGCACTAAGATTCCTCTGGAGGATAGTACCTCTTAAGGACTCCATGGATAGGAAATTGAGGGGTACGTAAGGAAGATTTTTCTTAACCAAGTTCTGCTATGGCAACCGGTGGCTAGTATGGTGGTGGTTGCTGGTGTGGCGTCATATTGTTGTGACTCCTTATCTGAACTAATTTTGGATGAGACTACTGTGGAGGAGATTCAAGACAGGATCAAGGCATTAACACTGGCAAATACCTTTTTCTCCAACATAGGTGTGTCCGGTCCACGGCGTCATCCTTACTTGTGGGATATTCTCTTCCCCAACAGGAAATGGCAAAGAGCCCAGCAAAGCTGGTCACATGATCCCTCCTAGGCTCCGCCTACCCCAGTCATTCTCTTTGCCGTTGTACAGGCAACATCTCCACGGAGATGGCTTAGAGTTTTTTAGTGTTTAACTGTAGTTTTTATTATTCAATCAAGAGTTTGTTATTTTGAAATAGTGCTGGTATGTACTATTTACTCAGAAACAGAAAAGAGATGAAGATTTCTGTTTGTATGAGGAAAATGATTTTAGCAACCGTCACTAAAATCCATGGCTGTTCCACACAGGACTGTTGAGAGCAATTAACTTCAGTTGGGGGAACAGTGAGCAGTCTCTTGCTGCTTGAGGTATGACACATTCTAACAAGACGATGTAATGCTGGAAGCTGTCATTTTCCCTCTGGGATCCGGTAAGCCATGTTTATTACGATTGTAAATAAGGGCTTCAAAAAGGGCTTATTAAGACTGTAGACTTTTTTTGGGCTAAATCGATTGATTATTAACACATATTTAGCCTTGAGGAATCATTTTATCTGGGTATTTTGATATAATAATATCGGCAGGCACTGTTTTAGACACCTTATTCTTTAGGGGCTTTCCCAAAGCATAGGCAGAGCCTCATTTTCGCGCCGGTGTTGCGCACTTGTTTTTGAGAGGCATGGCATGCAGTCGCATGTGAGAGGAGCTCTGATACTTAGAAAAGACTTTCTGAAGGCGTCATTTGGTATCGTATTCCCCTTGGGGCTTGGTTGGGTCTCAGCAAAGCAGATACCAGGGACTGTAAGGGGTTAAAGTTCAAAACGGCTCCGGTTCCGTTATTTTAAGGGTTAAAGCTTCCAAATTTGGTGTGCAATACTTTTAAGGCTTTAAGACACTGTGGTGAAAATTTGGTGAATTTTGAACAATTCCTTCATGTTTTTTCGCATTTGCAGTAATAAAGTGTGTTCAGTTTAAAATTTAAAGTGACAGTAACGGTTTTATTTTAAAACGTTTTTTGTACTTGTTATCAAGTTTATGCCTGTTTAACATGTCTGAACTACCAGATAGACTGTGTTCTGAATGTGGGGAAGCCAGAATTCCTATTCATTTAAATAAATGTGATTTATGTGACAATGACAATGATGCCCAAGATGATTCCTCAAGTGAGGGGAGTAAGCATGGTACTGCATCATTCCCTCCTTCGTCTACACGAGTCTTGCCCACTCAGGAGGCCCCTAGTACATCTAGCGCGCCAATACTCCTTACTATGCAACAATTAACGGCTGTAATGGATAATTCTGTCAAAAACATTTTAGCCAAAATGAACACTTATCAGCGTAAGCGCGACTGCTCTGTTTTAGATACTGAAGAGCATGACGACGCTGATATTAATATTTCTGAAGGGCCCCTAACTCAGTCTGATGGGGCCAGGGAGGTTTTGTCTGAGGGAGAAATTACTGATTCAGGGAACATTTCTCAACAAGCTGAACCTGATGTGATTGCATTTAAATTTAAGTTGGAACATCTCCGCATTCTGCTTAAGGAGGTATTATCCACTCTGGATGATTGTGACAAGTTGGTCATCCCAGAGAAACTATGTAAAATGGACAAGTTCCTAGAGGTGCCGGGGCTCCCAGAAGCTTTTCCTATACCCAAGCGGGTGGCGGACATTGTTAATAAAGAATGGGAAAGGCCCGGTATTCCTTTCGTCCCTCCCCCCATATTTAAAAAATTGTTTCCTATGGTCGACCCCAGAAAGGACTTATGGCAGACAGTCCCCAAGGTCGAGGGAGCGGTTTCCACTTTAAACAAACGCACCACTATACCCATAGAGGATAGTTGTGCTTTCAAAGATCCTATGGATAAAAAATTAGAAGGTTTGCTTAAAAAGATGTTTGTTCAGCAGGGTTACCTTCTACAACCAATTTCATGCATTGTCCCTGTCGCTACAGCCGCATGTTTCTGGTTCGATGAGCTGATAAAGGCGGTCGACAGTGATTCTCCTCCTTATGAGGAGATTATGGACAGAATCAATGCTCTCAAATTGGCTAATTCTTTCACCCTAGACGCCACTTTGCAATTGGCTAGGTTAGCGGCTAAGAATTCTGGGTTTGCTATTGTGGCGCGCAGAGCGCTTTGGTTGAAATCTTGGTCGGCTGATGCGTCTTCCAAGAACAAGTTACTTAACATTCCTTTCAAGGGGAAAACGCTGTTTGGCCCTGACTTGAAAGAGATTATCTCGGATATCACTGGGGGTAAGGGCCACGCCCTTCCTCAGGATCGGCCTTTCAAGGCAAAAAATAAACCTAATTTTCGTCCCTTTCGTAGAAACGGACCAGCCCAAAGTGCTACGTCCTCTAAGCAAGAGGGTAATACTTCTCAAGCCAAGCCAGCTTGGAGACCAATGCAAGGCTGGAACAAGGGAAAGCAGGCCAAGAAACCTGCCACTGCTACCAAGACAGCATGAAATGTTGGCCCCCGATCCGGGACCGGATCTGGTGGGGGGCAGACTCTCTCTCTTCGCTCAGGCTTGGGCAAGAGATGTTCTGGATCCTTGGGCGCTAGAAATAGTCTCCCAAGGTTATCTTCTGGAATTCAAGGGACTTCCCCCAAGGGGGAGGTTCCACAGGTCTCAGTTGTCTTCAGACCACATAAAAAGACAGGCATTCTTACATTGTGTAGAAGACCTGTTAAAAATGGGAGTGATTCATCCCGTTCCATTAAGAGAACAAGGGATGGGGTTCTACTCCAATCTGTTTATAGTTCCCAAAAAAGAGGGAACGTTCAGACCAATCTTAGATCTCAAGATCTTAAACAAGTTTCTCAAGGTTCCATCGTTCAAGATGGAAACCATTCGAACTATTCTTCCTTCCATCCAGGAAGGTCAATTCATGACCACGGTGGATTTAAAGGATGCGTATCTACATATTCCTATCCACAAGGAACATCATCGGTTCCTGAGGTTCGCATTCCTGGACAAACATTACCAGTTCGTGGCGCTTCCTTTCGGATTAGCCACTGCTCCAAGGATTTTCACAAAGGTACTAGGGTCCCTTCTAGCTGTGCTAAGACCAAGGGGCATTGCTGTAGTACCTTACTTGGACGACATTCTGATTCAAGCGTCGTCCCTTCCTCAAGCAAAGGCTCACACGGACATTGTCCTGGCCTTTCTCAGATCTCACGGATGGAAAGTGAACGTGGAAAAGAGTTCTCTATCTCCGTCAACAAGGGTTCCCTTCTTGGGAACAATAATAGACTCCTTAGAAATGAGGATTTTTCTGACAGAGGCCAGAAAAACAAAACTTCTAGACTCTTGTCGGATACTTCATTCCGTTCCTCTTCCTTCCATAGCTCAGTGCATGGAAGTGATCGGGTTGATGGTAGCGGCAATGGACATAGTTCCTTTTGCACGCATTCATCTAAGACCATTACAACTGTGCATGCTCAGTCAGTGGAATGGGGACTATACAGACTTGTCTCCGAAGATACAAGTAAATCAGAGGACCAGAGACTCACTCCGTTGGTGGCTGTCCCTGGACAACCTGTCACGAGGGATGACATTCCGCAGACCAGAGTGGGTCATTGTCACGACCGACGCCAGTCTGATGGGCTGGGGCGCGGTCTGGGGATCCCTGAAAGCTCAGGGTCTTTGGTCTCGGGAAGAATCTCTTCTACCGATAAATATTCTGGAACTGAGAGCGATATTCAATGCTCTCAAGGCTTGGCCTCAGCTAGCGAGGGCCAAGTTCATACGGTTTCAATCAGACAACATGACAACTGTTGCGTACATCAACCATCAGGGGGGAACAAGGAGTTCCCTGGCGATGGAAGAAGTGACCAAAATCATTCTATGGGCGGAGTCTCACTCCTGCCACCTGTCTGCTATCCACATCCCAGGAGTGGAAAATTGGGAAGCGGATTTTCTGAGTCGTCAGACATTGCATCCGGGGGAGTGGGAACTCCATCCGGAAATCTTTGCCCAAGTCACTCAGCTGTGGGGCATTCCAGACATGGATCTGATGGCCTCTCGTCAGAACTTCAAAGTTCCTTGCTACGGGTCCAGATCCAGGGATCCCAAGGCGGCTCTAGTGGATGCACTAGTAGCACCTTGGACCTTCAAACTAGCTTATGTGTTCCCGCCGTTTCCTCTCATCCCCAGGCTGGTAGCCAGGATCAATCAGGAGAGGGCGTCGGTGATCTTGATAGCTCCTGCGTGGCCACGCAGGACTTGGTACGCAGATCTGGTGAATATGTCATCGGCTCCTCCTTGGAAGCTACCTTTGAGACGAGACCTTCTTGTTCAGGGTCCGTTCGAACATCCGAATCTGGTTTCACTCCAGCTGACTGCTTGGAGATTGAACGCTTGATCTTATCGAAGCGAGGATTCTCAGATTCTGTTATCGATACTCTTGTTCAGGCCAGAAAGCCTGTAACTAGAAAGATTTACCACAAAATTTGGAAAAAATATATCTGGTGGTGTGAATCTAAAGGATTCCCTTGGGACACGGTTAAGATTCCTAGGATTCTATCCTTCCTTCAAGAAGGATTGGAAAAAGGATTATCTGCAAGTTCCCTGAAGGGACAGATTTCTGCCTTGTCTGTGTTACTTCACAAAAAGCTGGCCGCTGTGCCAGATGTTCAAGCCTTTGTTCAGGCTCTGGTTAGAATTAAGCCTGTTTACAAACCTTTGACTCCTCCTTGGAGTCTCAATTTAGTTCTTTCAGTTCTTCAGGGGGTTCCGTTTGAACCCTTACATTCCGTTGATATTAAGTTATTATCTTGGAAAGTTTTGTTTTTAGTTGCAATTTCTTCTGCTAGAAGAGTTTCAGAATTATCTGCTCTGCAGTGTTCTCCTCCTTATCTGGTGTTCCATGCAGATAAGGTGGTTTTACGTACTAAACCTGGTTTTCTTCCAAAAGTTGTTTCTAACAAAAACATTAACCAGGAGATTATCGTACCTTCTCTGTGTCCGAAACCAGTTTCAAAGAAGGAACGTTTGTTGCACAATTTGGATGTTGTTCGCGCTCTAAAATTCTATTTAGATGCTACAAAGGATTTTAGACAAACATCTTCCTTGTTTGTTGTTTATTCCGGTAAAAGGAGAGGTCAAAAAGCAACTTCTACCTCTCTCTCTTTTTGGATTAAAAGCATCATCAGATTGGCTTACGAGACTGCCGGACGGCAGCCTCCCGAAAGAATCACAGCTCATTCCACTAGGGCTGTGGCTTCCACATGGGCCTTCAAGAACGAGGCTTCTGTTGATCAGATATCTAGGGCAGCGACTTGGTCTTCACTGCACACTTTTACCAAATTTTACAAGTTTGATACTTTTGCTTCTTCTGAGGCTATTTTTGGGAGAAAGGTTTTGCAAGCCGTGGTGCCTTCCATTTAGGTGACCTGATTTGCTCCCTCCCTTCATCCGTGTCCTAAAGCTTTGGTATTGGTTCCCACAAGTAAGGATGACGCCGTGGACCGGACACACCTATGTTGGAGAAAACAGAATTTATGTTTACCTGATAAATTACTTTCTCCAACGGTGTGTCCGGTCCACGGCCCGCCCTGGTTTTTTTAATCAGGTCTGATAATTTATTTTCTTTAACTACAGTCACCACGGTACCATATGGTTTCTCCTATGCAAATATTCCTCCTTAACGTCGGTCGAATGACTGGGGTAGGCGGAGCCTAGGAGGGATCATGTGACCAGCTTTGCTGGGCTCTTTGCCATTTCCTGTTGGGGAAGAGAATATCCCACAAGTAAGGATGACGCCGTGGACCGGACACACCGTTGGAGAAAGTAATTTATCAGGTAAGCATAAATTCTGTTATTTGTGATGCCAGTATGCAGGTTGTATGCCTGAGTGTGAAAACATCAAGTCTTGCTATTCTATCTTGCAGACCCTTGTGGCTTAAGTCCTGGTCGGCAGACATGCTTTCCAAGTCTAGACTTCTCTCCCTTCCTTTTAGAGGGAAGATCTTGTTTGGATGCCATAATTTCCACTGTCACGGGTGGAAAAGGGGTTTTTCTTTTCCAAGATAAGATTAGACCTAGGGGTTGCCAAGCTTCTAATTTTCATTCCGCAATTTCAAGGAACAAAATTCCTCTTTTTTTCCAAGCCTGAACAGGCCAAGTCCTCCTGGAAACCTAACCAACCTTGGAATAAGGGCAAGCAGCCTTCTTCTGAGAACAAATCGGCATGAAGGATTCGCCCCCGGTCTGTTTGGATCAAGTAGGGGGCAGACTTTCTCTTTTTTAAAAGACTTGAATTTGATATGTTACTGATCCTTGGGTGGTGGAGGTGGTCTTTCACGGATACAAGATATGTTTCAAATCTTGACCTCAGAGAGGCAGATTTCTCCTGTGAAGGTTATCTGTAAACCAGGAAAAAAACATAATTTATGTAAGAACTTACCTGATAAATTCATTTCTTTCATATTAGCAAGAGTCCATGAGCTAGTGACGTATGGGATATACATTTCTACCAGGAGGGGCAAAGTTTCCCAAACCTCAAAATGCCTATAAATACACCCCTCACCACACCCACAAATCAGTTTAACGCATAGCCAAGAAGTGGGGTGATAAGACAAAAGTGCGAAAGCATAAAAAATAAGGAATTGGAATAATTGTGCTTTATACAAAAAAATCATAACCACCACAAAAAAGGGTGGGCCTCATGGACTCTTGCTAATATGAAAGAAATGAATTTATCAGGTAAGTTCTTACATAAATTATGTTTTCTTTCATGTAATTAGCAAGAGTCAATGAGCTAGTGACGTATGGGATAATGACTACCCAAGATGTGGATCTTCCACGCAAGAGTCACTAGAGAGGGAGGGATAAAATAAAGACAGCCAATTCCGCTGAAAATAATCCACACCCAAAATAAAGTTTTAAAATGAAAAAAACTGAAATTATAAGCAGAAGCATCAAACTGAAACAGCTGCCTGAAGTACTTTTCTACCAAAAACTGCTTCAGAAGAAGAAAATACATCAAAATGGTAGAATTTAGTAAAAGTATGCAAAGAAGACCAAGTTGCTGCTTTGCAAATCTGATCAACCGAAGCTTCATTCCTAAACGCCCAGGAAGAAGAAACTGACCTAGTAGAATGAGCTGTAATCCTTTGAGGCGGAGTTTTACCCGACTCAACATAAGCATGATGAATTAAAGATTTCAACCAAGATGCCAAAGAAATGGCAGAGGCCTTCTGACCTTTCCTAGAACCGGAAAAGATAACAAATAGACTAGAAGTCTTTCGGAAATTCTTAGTAGCTACAACATAATATTTCAAAGCTCTAACTACATCCAAAGAATGCAAAGATCTTTCCTTAGAATTCTTAGGATTAGGACACAATGAAGGCACCAAAATTTCTCTACTAATGTTGTTAGAATTCACAACCTTAGGTAAAAATTTAAAAGAAGTTCGCAACACCGCCTTATCCTGATGAAAAATCAGAAAAGGAGTCTCACAAGAAAGAGCAGATAATTCAGAAACTCTTCTAGCAGAAGAGATGGCCAAAAGAAACAAAACTTTCCAAGAAAATAGTTTAATGTCCAGTGAATGCATAGGTTCAAAAGGAGGAGCTTGAAGAGCCCCCAGAACCAAATTCAAACTCCAAGGAGGAGAAATTGACTTAATAACAGGCTTTATACAAACCAAAGCTTGTACAAAACAATGAATATCAGGAAGATTAGCAATCTTTCTGTGAAAAAGAACAGAAAGAGCAGAGATTTGTCCTTTCAAGGAACTTGCAGACAAACCTTTATCCAAACCATCCTGAAGAAACTGTAAAAATCTCTGAATTCTAAAAGAATGCCAGGGAAAATGATGAGAAAGACACCAAGAAATGTAAGTCTTCCAGACTTGATAATATATCTTCCTAGATACAGATTTACGAGCCTGTAACATAGTATTAATCACAGAGTCAGAGAAACCTCTTTGACTAAGAATCAAGCATTCAATCTCCATACCTTCAAATTTAAGGATTTGAGATCCTGATGGAAAAAAGGTCCTTGCGACAGAAGGTCTGGTCTTAACGGAAGAGTCCACGGTTGGCAAGAGGCCATCCGGACAAGATCCGCATACCAAAACCTGTGAGGCCGTGCTGGAGCCACCAGCAGAACAAACGAGCATTCCTTCAGAATCTTGGAAATTACTCTTGGAAGAAGAACTAGAGGTGGAAAGATATAGGCAGGATGATACTTCCAAGGAAGTGACAATGCATCCACTGCTTCCGCCTGAGGATCCCTGGATCTGGACAGATACCTGGGAAGTTTCTTGTTTAGATGAGAAGCCATCGGATCTATTTCTGGAAGTCCCCACATTTGAACAATCTGAAGAAAAACCTCTGGGTGAAGAGACCATTCGCCCGGATGTAACGTTTGGCGACTGAGATAATCCGCTTCCCAATTGTCTATACCTGGGATATGAACCGCAGAAATTAGACAGGAGCTGGATTCCGCCCATACCAGTATTCAAGATACTTCTTTCATAGCCAGAGGACTGTGAGTCCCTCCTTGATGATTGATGTATGCCACAGTTGTGACATTGTCTGTCTGAAAACAAATGAACGATTCTCTCCTTAGAAGAGGCCATGACTGAAGAGCTCTGAAAATTGCACGGAGTTCCAAAATACTGATTGGTAATCTCACCTCCTGAGATTCCCAAACCCCTTGTGCTGTCAGAGACCCCCAAACAGCTCCCCAACCTGTCAGACTTGCATCTGTTGAAATCACAGTCCAGGTCGGAAGAACAAAAGAAGCCCCCTGAACTAAACGATGGTGATCTGTCCACCACGTCAGAGTGTCGTACAATCTGTTTTAGAGATATCAATTGAGATATCTTTGTGTAATCCCTGCACCACTGGTTCAGCATACAAAGCTGAAGAGGTCGCATGTGAAAACGAGCAAAGGGGATCGCGTCCGATGCAGCAGTCATAAGACCTAGAATTTCCATGCATAAGGCTACCGAAGGGAATGATTGAGACTGAAGGTTTCTACAAGCTGAAACCAATTTCAGACGTCTTTTTTTCTGTTAGCGACAGAGTCATGGACACTGAATCTATCTGGAAACCTAAAAAGGTTACCCTAGTCTGAGGAATCAATGAACTCTTTGGTAAATTGATCCTCCAACCATGTTCTCGAAGAAACAATACAAGTTGATTCGTATGAGATTCTGCTAAAAGTGAAGACTGAGCAAGTACCAAGATATCGTCCAAATAAGGAAATACCACAATACCCTGTTCTCTGATTACAGATAGCAGGGCACAGAGAACCTTTGTAAAAATCCTTGGAGCTGTTGCTAGGCCAAACGGCAGAGCCACAAACTGGAAATGCTTGTCTAGAAAAGAGACTCTCAGAAACTGATAGTGATCTGGATGAATCGGAATATGCAGATATGCATCCTGTAAATCTATTGTGGACATATAATGCCCTTGCTGAACAAAAGGCAGGATAGTCCTTATAGTTACCATTTTGAATGTTGGTATCCTTGCATAACGATTCAATATTTTTAAATCCAGAACTGGTCTGAAGGAATTCTCCTCCTTTGGTACAATGAAGAGATTTGAATAAAACCCCAGCCCCTGTTCCAGAACTGGAACTGGCATAATTACTCCAGCCAACTCTAGATCTAAAACACATTTCAGAAATGCTTGAGCCTTCGCTGGATTTACTGGGACACGGGAAAGAAAAAATCTTCTTGCAGGAGGCCTTATCTTGAAGCCAATTCTGTACCCTTCTGAAACAATGTTCTGAATCCAAAGATATTGAATTGATCCAAATTTCTTTGAAAAATCGTAATCTGCCCCCTACCAGCTGGGCTGGAACGAGGGCCGCACCTTCATGTTGACTTGGAGCTGGCTTTGGTTTTCTAAAAGGCTTGGATTTATTCCAGACTGGAGATGGTTTCCAAACTGATACCGCTCCTGAGGGTGAAGGATCAGGCTTTTGTTCCTTATTGTGACGAAAGGAACGAAAACGATTATTAGACCTAAATTTACCTTTAGATTTTTTATCCTGTGGTAAAAAAGTTCCTTTCCCCCCAGTAACAGTTGAAATAATAGAATCCAACTGTGAACCAAATAATTTATTACCCTGGAAAGAAAGGGAAAGCAAAGTTGACTTAGAAGACATATCAGCATTCCAAGTTTTAAGCCATAAAGCTCTTCTAGCTAAAATAGCTAGAGACATATACCTGACATCAACCCTAATGATATCAAAGATGGCATCACAAATAAAATTATTAGCATGTTGAAGAAGATTAACAATGCTATGAGAATTATGATCTGTTAATTGTTGCGCTAAAGCTTCTAACCAAAAAGTTGAAGCTGCAGCAACATCCGCTAAAGATATAGCAGGTCTAAGAAGATTACCTGAACATAAGTAAGCTTTTCTTAGAAAGGATTCAATTTTCCTATCTAAAGGATCTTTAAAGGAAGTACTATCGGCCGTAGGAATAGTAGTACGTTTAGCAAGAGTAGAGATAGCCCCATCAACCTTAGGGATTTTGTCCCAAAACTCTAATCTGTCAGATGGCACAGGATATAATTGCTTAAAACGTTTAGAAGGAGTAAATGAATTACCCAAAATATTCCATTCCCTGGAGATTACTTCAGAAATAGCATCAGGGACAGGAAAAACTTCTGGAATAACTACAGGAGATTTAAAAACCTTATTTAAACGTTTAGATTTAGTATCAAGAGGACCAGAATCCTCTATTTCTAATGCAATTAAGACCTCTTTAAGTAAAGAACAAATACATTCCATTTTGAACAAATATGAAGATTTATCAGCATCAACCTCTGAAACAGAATCCTCTGAACCAGAGGAATCCTTATCAGAATCAGAATGATGATGTTCATTTAAAAATTCATCTGAAAAATGAGAAGTTTTAAAAGACCTTTTACGTTTACTAGAAGGGGGAATAACAGACATAGCCTTCTTAATGGATTTAGAAACAAAATCTCTTATGTTAACAGGAACACTCTGAGTATTAGATGTTGATGGAACCACAACAGGTAATGTAACATTACTAAAGGAAATATTATCTGCATTAACAAGTTTGTCATGACATTCATTACAAACAGCTGGAGGAACAGATACCACAAGTTTACAGCAAATACACTTAACTTTGGTAGATCCAGCACCAGGCAGCGATTTTCCAGAAGTATCTTCTGACTCGGGGTCAATCTGGGACATCTTGCAATATGTAACAGAAAAAACAACATATAAAGCAAAATTGATCAAATTCCTTAAATGACAGTTTCAGGAATGGGAAAAAATGCCAGTGAACAAGCTTCTAGCAACCAGAAGCAATAAACAATGAGACTTAAATAATGTGGAGACAATAGTGACGCCCATAATTTTTTTAGCGCCAAAAAAGACGCCCACATTATTTGGCGCCTAAATGCTTTTGGCGCCAAAAATTACGCCACATCCGGTAACGCCGACACTTTTGGCGCAAAAAAAAGTCAAAAAATGACGCAACTTCCGGTGACACGTATGACGCCGGAAACAAAAAGAAAAAATTTTGCGCCAAGAATGACGCAATAAAATGAAGCATTTTCAGCCCCCCGCGAGCCTAACAGCCCACAGGGAAAAAAGTCAAATTTTAAGGTAAGAAAAAAATTGATTTATTCATATGCATTATCCCAAATATGAAACTGACTGTCTGAAATAAGGAACGTTGAACATCCTGAATCAAGGCAAATAAATGTTTAAACACATATTTAGAACTTTATATAAAAGTGCCCAACCATAGCTTAGAGTGTCACAAAAATAAGACTTACTTACCCCAGGACACTCATCTATATGAAGTAGAAAGCCAAACCAGTACTGAAACGAGAATCAGTAGAGGTAATGGTATATATAAGAGTATATCGTCGATCTGAAAAGGGAGGTAAGAGATGAATCTCTACGACCGATAACAGAGAACCTATGAAATAGACCCCGTAGAAGGAGATCATTGAATTCAAATAGGCAATACTCTCTTCACATCCCTCTGACATTCACTGCACGCTGAGAGGAAAACCGGGCTCCAACCTGCTGCGGAGCGCATGTCAACGTAGAATCTAGCACAAACTTACTTCACCACCTCCATAGGAGGCAAAGTTTGTAAAACTGATTTGTGGGTGTGGTGAGGGGTGTATTTATAGGCATTTTGAGGTTTGGGAAACTTTGCCCCTCCTGGTAGGAATGTATATCCCATACGTCACTAGCTCATGGACTCTTGCTAATTACATGAAAGAAATAAAAGCATTCTTAAATTGTCAGGGATCTCTCTTCCCAAGGAGTGATCGTCCCTGTTCCTCTTGCAGAACAAGGCTGAGGATTTTATTCCAATCTGTTATGGTTCCCAAGAAAGAGGGAACTTTTCAACCCATTTTGGACCTGAAATGACTCAACAAATTTCTTAGGGTTCTGTCCTTCAAAATGAAGACCATTTTTTCCATTCTCCCGATGGTTCAGGAGGGTCAATTCATGACCACCACTGAACTAAAGGATGCTTACCTTAATGTTCCTATCTACAAGGATCATTTTCAATTCCTTCGATTTGCTTTTCTAGACAAACATCAGTTTGTAGCTCTTCCTTTTGGTCTGGCCACAGCTCCCAGAATTTTTATGAAGGTTCTGGGGGCTCTTTTGGCAGTGGCCAGGTCTCAGGGAATTGTGGCGGCTCCATACCTGGATGATATCTTGATTCTGGCATGGTCTTTTCATTTAGCAAAATCCCATACGGATTCCCTGTTTACTCTTTGTTCTCATGGGTGGATAGTGAATCTGGACAAGTTTCCTGATTCAAAGTACCAGGGTCTGTTTTTTGGGGACAATCAAAAAACAGATTTTCTTAACAGAAGCAAGAAAATCCAATCTTCTTTCAGCCTCCCTTTATCTTTAGTCCTCTGTCCGACCCTCAGTGGCTCAGTGTATGGAAGTAATTGGTCTCATGGTGGCCTCCATGGACAATATTCCTTTTGCTCGCTTTCATCTGAGACCTCTACAGTTATGCATGCTCGGACAATGGAACGGAGACCACTCGGACCTCTCTCAAAGGACAACCTGGAGATTCTCTCTCCTGGGGGCTCTCAGGATCATCTGTCTCAAGGCACATGCTTCTTGAGACCATCTTGGGAGATTGACTACGGATGCCAGCCTTTCAGGCTGGGGAGCAATTTGGAGTCCCTTAAGAGCTCATGGGACCTCGTCTCAGGAGGAGTCTGTCCTCCCAATCAATATTTTGGAACTGAGAGCAATCTACAATGCTTTGATAGCATGGCCTCAATTGAGTTCGGTCCGGTTTATCAAATTCCAATCGGACAACATCACATCAGTGACTTATACCAACCATCAGGAATTCCTTAGCAAAGGAAGTTTCTCGCATCCTTCTGTGGGCGGAGTCTCACAACTGCCACATTTCGGCCATTTGCATGCCAGGTGTGAACAACTGGGAAGCAGATTACCTTAGTAGGCAGACTTTTCACCCAGGGGAGTGGGCTCTTCATCCGGAAATGTTTTCTTAAAGATAACCCTCAGGTGGGGGTTCTGGAGTCTAACCTGATGGTGTCTCATCTAAACACCAAGCTTCCAAGATATGGGTCCAGATCAAGGGACCTGCAAGCAGCTCTGGTGGACGCTCTTGCGGTTCCATGGGATTTCGGTCTGAAATACCAGTTTCCTCCGTTTGATCCGGGCTATTACCCAAGGAAGAAGGGCCAAACAGGAGCTGGCATCTGATTCTAATTTCTCCAGCTTGGCCTCGCAGAATTTGGTTTGCGGACCTGGTGAAGATGTTGTCGTTTCCTCCGTGGAGATTGCTGCTGAAGGACCTTCTACTTCAGGGTCCTTTTTCTTCATCCAAATCTAGATTCTCTGAAGCTGACTGCATGTAGGTTGAACGCCTAGTCTTGTCTAGATGAGGTTTTTCTGAAAAGGTTGACACATTGATCCAGGCTCGTAAGCCGGTAACTCGCAAAATAT
Organism: Bombina bombina; assembly: GCF_027579735.1. Taxonomy (NCBI): domain Eukaryota; kingdom Metazoa; phylum Chordata; class Amphibia; order Anura; family Bombinatoridae; genus Bombina; species Bombina bombina. The sequence goes on from NC_069502.1 coordinate 1,229,097,664, forward strand.
ATCTCAGGGTTTGGCACACATTTATTCTGTTGCGAATCTCAGGGTTTTCCTTCGGTGTAAAGTAAGTTTTGTCTTTTCTCCATGAGGGTCTGGAGAATGGTTTGTCCGTTCTCTGAAGGGTCAGATCTCTGCCCTTTCGGTTCTATTGCATAAACGTTTGGCCGAGTTACTGGATGTTCAGTCTTTTTTGTTCAGGCACTGGTCAGAATCAGGCCTGTGTTTAAACCGGTTACTCCTCCTTGGAGTCTTTATCTTGTTCTTTGGGTTTTGCAGCAGGCTCAGTTTGAGCCTATGCATTCTGTTGATATTAAACTGTCGTCTTGGAAAGTTCTGTTTTTGTTGGCTATTTCTTCTGCTTGTAGCGTTTCAGAACTTTCGGCTCTGCAGTGTGATCATCCTTACCTTATTTTTCATGCGGATAAGGTGGTCTTTCGTACTAAATTGGGATTTCTTCCTAAGGTGGTTCTAGATTGCAATGTCAATCAGGAAATTGTTGTTCCTTCATTGTGTCCTAATCCTTCTCAGAAGGTGCATCGGTTTCATAACCTGGATGTGGTTCGTGCTCTAAAGTTCTGTCTCCAGGCTAACGATTTTTGTCAATCTTCTGCCCTTTTTGTGGTGGTTGCTGGTAAACATAAGGGCCAAAGGGCCACGTCAACTACTACTTTTTGGTTGAGGAGTCTTATTCGGCTGGCATATGAGACAGCTGGACGAGAGCCTCCTGAGAGGATTATGGCTCATTCAACTTGGACTGTTTCTTCTTCCTGGGCCTTTAAAAACAAGTCTCTTTAGTGGAGCAAATTTGCAAGGGGGCCCACTTGGTCCTCGTTACTAACTTTTTCAAAATTGTATGTTTTTGCCTCAGCTGAGGCTTCTTTTGGGAGATTCTTCAAGCGGTGGTGCTGTCAGTTTAGGTCTGCTTGTCTTGTTCTCTCTCCCTTTCCATTCGGTGTCCTCTAACTTGGGTATTGGTTCCCACTAGTAATTAGAATGGATTTGTGGATTCTCCATGCCATTCAAAAGAAAACAAAATCTATGCTTACCTGATAAATTATTTTCTTTCCTGGCATGGAGAGTCCACGACCCGCACTTTTTCTAATATTCAAGACGGCTTATTTATCTTCTAAACTTCAGGCACCTCTTCTTTCTGTATTCACTTGGCTGAATGACTTGGGATTATGGGAATTGGTAGGGATACTTATAGCTTTGCTGGGGTGTTCTTTGCTTCCTCCTGGTGGCCAGGAGTTGAATTACCACTAGTAATTAGAAAGGATTTGTGGACTCTCCATGCCCGGAAAGAAAATTTAATTTATCGGGTAAGCATACATTTTGTTTTCATACATACCTGTGTATGTATAGTACCATATAAGAGTATAATGTAGTGTTTAACCTCCCTTTGTGGGTAGCTTTGTTTTATAGCTACCTGTGTGTATGTATAGCGCCATACAGCCGGCCCACTTCGATTAACTTCTTTTTTTTTTTTTTTTTTTTTTTGTGACAATTCTAGTGAACATCAAATCACCCTGTGTGTCATTTGACAATCTTGAAGTCTAGCCCAATTAAAGCCCTTAGGCGGCCAATGTAGAGAGCTTGGACTGCTCTATAATCACAGCCCAGCCAAAAGAGGAAATGAAGGGGGGTGGAGGAACAGACAATACCAATTAGAATTATAAACCTTTTAATTTTTAAATATAAATACTTAAAAAAAAAAAAAATTAAAAAAAAATTAGTTTTACTTGCAAACTAATATTTTCTTTTTATTGCTCTGAAATTTACTATCACTTTAACGTCCCTTTTGTGAGTAGCTTTGTTTTATAGGTACCTGTGTGTACGTATAGCGCCATACGCGAGTATTATGTAGTTTAATGTCCCTTTTTATAGGTACCTTTGTGTACGTATAGCGCCATACGCGAGTATTATGTAGTTTAATGTCCCTTTTTATAGGTACCTGTGTGTAGGTATAGCGCCATACGCGAGTATTATGTAGTTTAATGTCCCTTTTTATAGGTACCTGTGTGTACGTATAGCGCCATACGAGAGTATTATGTAGTGTTTAATGTCCCTTTTATAGGTACCTGTGTGTACGTATGGCGCCATACACTAGTATTATGTAGTGTTTAATATCCCTTTTATAGGTACCTGTGTGTACGTATAGCGCCATACGCGAGTATTATGTAGTGTTTAATATCCCTTTTATAGGTACCTGTGTGTACGTATAGCGCCATACGCGAGTATTATGTAGTGTTTAATATCCCTTTTTATAGGTACCTGTGTGTACATATAGCGCCATACGCGAGTATTTAGTGTTTAATGTCCCTTTTTATAGGTACCTGTGTGTACGTATAGCGCCATACGAGAGTATTATGTAGTGTTTAATGTCCCTTTTATAGGTACCTGTGTGTACGTATAGCGCCATACACGAGTATTATGTAGTGTTTACTATCCCTTTTATAGGTACCTGTGTGTACGTATAGCGCCATATGCGAGTATTATGTAGTGTTTACTATCCCTTTTTATAGGTACCTGTGTGTACGTATAGCGCCATACGCGAGTATTATGTAGTGTTTAATGTCCTTTTTATAGGTACCTGTGTGTAAATATAGCGCTATATGCAAGAATAATGTAGTGTTTTTTCTCTCCCTGCAGATGGCCGTCATCGGACAGCAGTCAAACAGCAGCAGTAACCTCACAGAGCTACAAGTAGTTAATCTGGACACTTCACATAACAATAAAAATGACTGAACTCCCTGGACTCCTCCTCTAGTCGGGAGCTTGACACAGCAACTTACAGACTGCTCCACTTATTTATTGTTGCCTTTTTCACGTTTTCCCTTCTTCCTATGTTTTTGTTTATTGCACACAAACAAGATTTACTTTCCCATCAGAAGAGGAGCTTCAACTCGGACAGTTTGAGTAGGAATTAACCCTTTGCCATTGGTGCCTGTCACCACTTCCTAATGAGTGCTTTATGAAGGGTTAACTGATGTGGGGTTCTTCTGATTAGGGAAAGTAAAGAAAAGCTCAGCACACAGAACAGCGATGTTTGCACTGAAGCTGCTGCAGAATCTGGGGGGGAGAGGTTACAACCCAGTCTAGATGCACCTGCAGGTTATGAAGATCAGTCCTGAGTGAGACGTCTGCGTACAACAAAGCCGGATCTGCTGGGGAGGTTACAAAGCAGTCTACAAGTACCTGCAGGTTATGAAGATCAGTCCTGAGTGAGATGTCTGCGTACAACAAAGCCGGATCTGCTGGGGAGGTTACAACCCAGTCTAGATGCACCTGCAGGTTATGAAGATCAGTCCTGAGTGAGACGTCTGCGTACAACAAAACCGGATCTGCTGGGGAGGTTACAAAGCAGTCTACAAGTACCTGCAGGTTATGAAGATTAGTCCTGAGTGAGACGTCTGCGTACAACAAAAAGGATCTGCTGGGGAGGTTACAACCCAGTCTAGATGCACCTGCAGGTTATGAAGATCAGTCCTGAGTGAGACGTCTGCGTACAACAAAACCGGATCTGCTGGGGAGGTTACAAAGCAGTTTACAAGTACCTGCAGGTTATGAAGATCAGACTTGAGTGAGACGTCTGCTTACAACAAAGCCGAATCTGCGCCTGAGAGGGATGTTTGTAATCATGGCTTGTTCCCTACAGTGAGTGCTTGCTCAGGTGCCATGTGTGTCTTCCTCTAGAGGTGAGAGGGTGAATGGTTTCAATAGGGTAAATAAACCCCTCGCTGCAGCAGATCCGAACAGAAGCCTTTATTTTTCTAAGTGTGAATTCTCAGTATTTATGTATGTGCGGGAATGTGTAAAGTTCACACCTTTATATGGGGGGGGGGGGGGGATGGGAGTGTGGAAATGATTATGAAAGTTTTGTTTTTGTGTTTTTAATCTTTTAGTGATACATTTCTAAATAACGGTTATGTAAAGCTCAGCTGCCTGTGGATCCAGGTTTTATAAAGCAGGTTCCTCTGGCACTTCCTGCATTACCTACACTGTGGGTATTTGTTCACTACAGGGCTGGGGCTTGACACCTACCAGTATATCAAAGCCTTGCTAATCACTTGTACTGTAATGATGGATTGGATTCAGGGGTGTGTAGATATCATTTGAGGTTTTGCTGCTTTTTACAATCAGACAATGTAGAGAGGAACTAGTTTGAGAAGGGGGTATGTGGTTCCAACGGTACGGGCTGTGCCACCTGTGGCTCTCGTATCGGTATACAATCCTAAATATCGCAGGGCTCAAATGTGGTCCCAATAAACATTCTCTGCTCCCTGATAGGACTCCCCAGACTCAGAGGTTCTGTATTTTGACAGAATTTGCTATAATTAAGTTGTTGCCTATATGTAGCTTCATACATACAGAGGAGGACAAGGTTTATCAGATTGTATTGAAATTATTTTTTATAGTAAAATAATTAACCTTTTTTTTTTTATTTAAAAGTAAATGTTTTGTCTGTCAGCCCCGGATATTCTGATCTGCAGTGCGAGTACATGAAATATTACCTAAGAGCTCAGGAATCAGACTTCTGCTCTTTGCCCCTCAGGGGTGTTTGCCCCGTACTTAAACCTGCTCATGTCCACGGCTGGGTATTGTATCTGTATTGTGCCAAACAACCCACGTCCAGGGGTTATGTGACATGATCAGTAGCGTTACTGATGTAATAGGTGGGGTTTATCTAGCTGTAAGGGACTGGTTTGCACACAGCGATCCTGGCGGTACAGGAGAATCTCACTGCTAGTCCCCCTCATGTAAGTCTGATTCCCACCATGGTAGCAGCCTCCTTCCCTTGTGTGAGGCCCAAATAGCCCCTATTCATGTCTAATTACCCCACCTGTCTGTGCTGCTGCTCCCTCTCCAGTGCTTTTGACAGACTTTCATTTTAACCAATCAGTGCTGACTCATAAATAACTCCACGGGTAGTGAGTACAATGTTATCTTTATGGCACACATGTACAAGCACTGTCTAACTGTGATAAACTGTAATAATGCACTGAGATGAGAGGTGGCGTTCAGCATATCTTTAGCATATCAGCCTACCTATGTTTAGCTTTCAACAAATAAAACCAAGAGAACAAAGCAAATTTGATGATAAATGTAAATTGGATAATTGTTTAAAGGGACAGTCTAGACCAAAATAAACTTTTATGATTCAGATAGAGCATGTAATTGTAAACAATTTTCCAATTTACTTTTATCACCAATTTTGCTTTGTTCTCTTGGTCTTCTTAGTTGAAAGCTTAACCTGGGAGGTTCATATGCTAATTTCTTAGACCTTAAAGGCCACCTCTTTTCAGAATGCATTTTAAGTTTTTCACCACTAGAGGGTGTTAGATCATGTATTTCATATAGATAACACTGTGCTCGTGCACGTGAAGTTAGGCACTGATTGGCTGAACTGCAAGTCTGTCAAAAGAACTGAAATAAAGGGGCAGTTTGCAGAGGCTTAGATACAAGGTAATCACAGAGGTAATAAGTATATTAATATAACTGTTGGTTATGCAATACTGGGGAATGGGTAATAAAGGGATTAGCTATCTTTTAAAACAATAAAAATTCTGGTGTAGACTGTCCCTTTAAAATTACTGCCCTATCTGAAAAAATGAAAGTTTGATTTTGGCTCTGACACAACAAGTGAATGATATAGTACTATAGTAACAATACTTAATGCTCTTGACACCACACATGAATGATATAGTACTATAGTAACAATACTTCATGCTGACACCACAAGTGAATGATATAGTACTATAGTAACAATACTTAATGCTGACACCACAAGTGAATGATATAGTACTATAGTAACAATACTTCATGCTGACACCACAAGTGAATGATATAGTACTATAGTAACAATACTTCATGCTGACACCACAAGTGAATGATATAGTACTATAGTAATAATACTTCATGCTGACACCACAAGTGAATGATATAGTACTATAGTAACAATACTTTATGCTCTGACACCACACATGAATGATATAGTACTATAGTAATACTTAATGCAGGGAGCGTGACTTTAGAGTGTCAGTACTTGCTGGGCTCACCATGCAGGGAGGGTGACTTTAGCGTGTCAGTACTAACGTTTGATGGCAGATGAGATTCAGAACGTACATGTTATCATGTAAAGAAAACCCCTTCTCTATATACCAGGCAGTTTTATTGCTTACCAGACTATTCCATAAATTAACCACACTTTCTGTAAAGAGGTACTCATGAACCTGCTGACCTTCAGATGGTGACTGCTAATGTCTCCTGCTTTAGGAACAGAGTTTAATGATCACAGAAATGAACCAGGGGAGAGTTATGGATTGGCTGCTGCTGCTGGGTTTCTGCAAAGATCTCCTGAGACCTTTTCATTGTGTGCAAATTTCACTTATTTTCTTATAAGTTACTCTGATTTGGTTTTTGTTGTGCTTGTGTGTATTTTTTCCCCAGGGAAAGTTGTGTAAGTAAAACACAGTACCATGTACATAAACCCCCCCTTTTTGTATAAAACAATATTTCAATAAATGTATCATTTTGTGCACATTTTTCTACTTTTGTCCTGGGGTCCTTTTTTTAGTTTGTGAGTTCTGTTTGCAGCTAAATGTGTGAATTTGTGTCATAAAAACGAAAGAAGTGTTAGCTGTATGCATGATGCGGTTAAATCTACGTGTAAGGACAAAGATTACTACTTGCTTGGTTGCAGGGACACCTGGGATTCTTTAGTGAGAGATGAATTGGTGTTTCCTTCTAAATACAGGGGGAGTCCACTACTGCATTAATTACTTGTGGGAATACATAATCTGGCCACCAGGAGTAGGCAAAGACACCCCAGCCAAAGGCTTAAATACCTCCCCCACTTCCCTCATCCCCCAGTCATTCTTTGCCTTTCGTCACAGGAGGTTGGCAGAGAAGTGTCAGAAGTTAGAGTAGTTCCTTATGGAGGTGTCTTGTCAGCCTCTCAGTGAGAGCATTGATGAAAGTTAGAGTCTGGAGATGCAGGGAGACTGTTAATGTGAGTCTGGATAGTTTTACATAAACGGCTCCTTAAGCAATCAGCGTTGACTAGTTTTGCTGCCTGCTTTCTTCACTCAAGTCCATGTCAGAAGCGCTGTCAAACTTGAAGGACCACGTCGCTGTTCCACGGCATAGATTCTGGTAAGATCGTTTAATTTCTTTCTAATGACTCGATGAGTCCACGGATCACCATTAATTACTGTTGGAAATATCACTCCTGCCTAGCAGGAGGCGGCAAAGAGCACCACAGCAAAGCTGTTAAATATCACCTCCCTTCCCTCCCACCCCAGTCATTCTCTTTGCCTACGTTAGAGCAAGGAAGTGGTAAAGTTAGGTGTTAGTAAAAGATTCTTCAATCAAGAGTTTTTTATGTAGTGCAAGATTGTGCTGCTTTGTTCTGGGGTGTAGCCGTAGTCCATATCAGAGCAGTGGTGGCTTTTGAGCAATGGGAACTTGTGGGACATAATTCTCACTGCGCCTCCCATACATTTATGCTGCCCTAATCCTGGAAGCCTGAGTAAGATTTCTCAGTCTTTATCTATTTCTTTTTAAAGACACAATGAGTCCACGGGTTTCATCCTTACTTGTGGGATTACGCCTCCTGGTCAGCAGGAGGAGGCAAAGAGCACCACAGCAGAGCTGTTATATAGCTCCTCCACTCCAGTCATTCTCTTTGCCTACGTTAGTGATAGGAGGTGTTAGTTTTTGATTCTTCAATCAAGATTTTTTGCCAGAGTGTGCTGTTTTGTTTAGGGTGTAGCCGTAGTCCATATCAGTCTCTACAGAAGAGCATCTGGTGGCTTTAGAGCAATGGGAACATATTTCTCACTGCGCCTCCCATATTGTTATGCTCCCCTTCTCAGGAAGACCTAAGCAATATCTAACTCAGGTCCTATCTGTTTCCACAGGGCTATGGGAGGGAGAGGACCTCCTACACCTGTTGGAGCTGTCTTGCTGTCAGACAGCATTAAGGTAAGTTCAGTTTCTATTGATTCTGGGGCACATTTAGTTATATTCAGAGTGGACTCAGCATGGGTAAAAATTTACTTTATTTCTCTGGGATGCGACTCTTCAGATGGAGGGGGTTCCTATGATGACAGCATGGGTACATTGGCACTGGGCTAAGGCTAAAGGGTTCCCATAATAACAGCATGGGTACAGAGGCACTGGGCTAAGGCTAGGGACAGTATCGGTCATATTTTTATTAATATACATTCCCGGTACAAACAGTTTAAGATGACGCCCACGATGGGCGGGGCTTATATTTGCGCGCTTTCTAGTCGTTGCATATTTTATATTGACGCTTGTTCTGGTCCTGTTCAGATTGAAGACGGGGAACAAGTCTGCTGCATATTTCTACAGCTCTTCGGGCAGTACACTGAACCGCATGGTTATCTAAGCAGGCGGTTTTTAGCGCTCTGTAGCCCGACCGGACATATTCCTAAAGATTGGGGTCTGGAGGCATGTAGGCGCCTCAGCTTAGCTGATTGAGGCTGTGAGGTGTCTGAACAGGGCAAATAGTATTTCTGTTTCAGAATTAATATGCTCAGTTATTAAATTATTTTTTCTGTTCAACAAGACATAAGAAAAACGGCTACGTTTAGTTTTTAAACACAGTGTTCAAAGTAAATTAAGATCATTTGTTATTAATAGCACTGTATTATATTATTATTACTCTTCTCTCATATAGTAAGAGAGTCTGAGTGGTGCATTTAAAGAGCCAACCTAAAAATTTTAAGTCCTTTTTCGTTTCATTTTCTGACCTGTTCTACAGAATGGAATTAGAAAATGTTGTCTGCGCAATGTGTTTGGATGCCAATGTGGAACCTCCTGTTCCTTTTTGCCCTTTATGTATTGAGGGCTTTAAGCTATAAAGAAGATTTTTCATGAGAAAAAATTGTCAGTGGCGGATGCCTCTCAAGAGTCTAACAATGAGTCGGGGTATGCCACAGCTTTCTCCCCAAGCATCCCAGCCTTTAACGCCCGCCCAAGCAGTGCCATGTACTTAACCTCAAGTTTTAGCTGCAGTCATATTAAGAGATATAGCTGCAGTTATATCTTCTACTCTTTCGGAGGCGCTATCTGCCTTTCCTATGCTTCAAGGCAAACGTATCAAAATCCCTGGTGGCTTAGTGGGTAAGCAAACGGCCTACCAGATGGAAGGCCAGCAGTTTGAATCCAGCCGCTGTCGCCAGGTTTAAATTAACAAAGTGTCTGATGCTCTGATGGCAGCCTCTGACGTACCCTCCCAGGGATCAGAGATAGAGGGTATGGAGGTTCTATCGGAAGGTGAAATTTCAGACTCAGGGAGTTCCTTACCTTTGACTGATTCAGAAGTTGTTTCTTTCCGATTTCAACTAGAACACTTCTGTCACTCAGAGAGGTTTTAATGACTTTGGACGACTGTGATTCCGCTTTAGTGGTCGTTCCTGAGAAATTGAGTAAGTTAGACAGATATTTAGAAGTTCCTTCTTACTCAGAAGTTTTTCCAGTTCCCAAGCGAACTTCGGAAATTATTGCTAAGGAATGGGAGAGACCTGGTATTCCCTTCTCTCCCTCTCCTATTTTCAAGAAAATGTTCCCAATTGCGGACGCTGTCAAGGAAGCTTGGCAAACGGTCCCTAAGGTGGAAGGAACTATTTCCACCTTGGCCAAACGAACTACTATTCCTATTGAGGATAGTTGTGCGTTCAAAGACCCCATGTATAAGAAGTTGGAGGGTCTACTGAAAAAGATTTATGTTCACCAGGGTTTACTTCTGCAACCTGCCGCATGTATTGTTAGTAACCAGTGTGGCAGCTTATTGGTTTGATGCTCTTGCAGAGTCTCTTAAGACTTCTTTAAAGCTTTAATCCGATCCTGGATTTCTTCCAAAGTTAGCAAACTCCTTCATAACAGACGCTTCCCTGCAAATTACTAAATTGGCAGCTAAAAGTTCAGGTTTCTCTATTCTAGCCCACAGAGCCTTATGGTTGAAACCTTGGTCTGTGGATGTTTCATCCAAATCTAAGCTTTTGGCAATTCCCTATAAGGGAAAGACCTTGTTTGGACCTGGATTGAAGGAAATTATCGCTGACATCACGGGAGGCAAGGGTCATTTCCTCCCTCAAGACAAAAAAATAAGCAGAAGGGATGACAGAGTAATTTTCATTCCTTTCGACATTTCAAGGGAAATTCTTTCACTTCCTCCTCTAAACAGGAAGGAAACTATTCACAAACCATGTCCACTTGGAAACAATCTTGGACCAAAGGTAAACAATCCAAGAAGCCCGCCGCTGATTCCAAGTCCGCATGGGACAGGATTTTTATTCTAATCTGTTTGTAGTTCCCAAAAAGGAGGGAACCTTCAGACCTATCCTAGACCTAAAGTGTCTAAACAAGTTTCTCAGAGTTCAATCGTTCAAGATGGAAACTATTCGTACCATTCTTCCATTGATCCAGGAGGGTCAATTCATGATCTAAAGGATGCATATCTTCATGTTCTTATCCACAGAGATAATCACAAATATCTGAGGTTTGCCTTCCTGGACAAACACTTTCAGTTCGTGGCACTTCCTTTCGGTCTAGCCACGGCACCCAGAATTTTCACAAAGGTTCTGGGGTCTCTGTTGGCGGTTCTACGACCGCGGGGCATTGCGGTGGCGCCTTATCTGGACGATATTCTAATCCAGGCGTCGTCATCTCAGCAGACAAGGTCCCATACCGACATTGTGCTATCCTTCCTGAGAACTCATGGGTGGAAGGTAAATCTGGAAAACAGTTTAATTCCGCTGACAAGGGTTGCCTTCTTGGGAACTCTAATCGACTCCATATCCATGAAGATTTTTCTGACAGAAGTCAGAAAAATGTCGAGCTCTTCATTCCACTCCTCGACCATCAGTGGCTCAATGCATGGAGGTAATCAGATTGATGGTAGCGGCAATGGACATCATTCCGTTTGCACAATTTCATCTCAGGCCTATGCAGTTAAGCATGCTCAGGCAGTGGAATGGAGATTATACGGATTTGTCTCCTCGAATAACCCTAGAACAAGAGACGAGGGACTCGCTTCAATGGTGGTTGTCTCTGACTCATCTGTCCAAGGGGACTTGCTTTCGCAGACTGACATAGGTGATTGTGACGACGGACGCTAGCCTTTTAGGTTGGGGAGCAGTCTGGGGTTCTTTAAAGGCTCAGGGAATATGGACTCGGACAGAGTCTCTCCTTCCCATCAACATCCTAGAGCTGAGAGCAATCTTCAACGATCTTCGAGCTTGGCCTCAGTTGGCTTCGGCTCAATTCATCAGATTCCAGTCGGACAACATAATGAAAGTGGCTTACATCAATCATCAGGGAGGAACGAGGAGTTCCTTAGCGATGACAGAAGTTGCCAAGATAATCCAGTGGGCGGAGGCCCATTCTTGCCATCTGTCAGCGATCCACATCCCAGGGGTAGAAAACTGGGAGGCGGATTTTCTGAGCAGGCAGACTTTTCATCCGGGAGAATGGGAACTCCATCTGGAAATATTTTCCAAACTGATTCTCAGATAGGGTCGGCCGGAATTGGATCTCATGACATCTCGTCAGAATGCCAAGCTCCCGAAATACTGGTCCAGGGATCCCCAGGCCGAGCTGATGCCTTAGCGGTTCCTTGGTCCTTCAACCTAGCATATCTATTTCCCCCGTTTGCTCTTCTTCCCCGGGTTATTGCTCGAATCAAACAGGAGAAGGCATCAGTGATCCTCATCGCCTCACAGGATTTGGTATGCCGACCTGGTGGACATGTCATCTCTGCCACCCTGGACACTTCCGTTGATAAGATATGGCGTAAATATCTTTATTGGTGAGAATCTAAGGGCTACTCAAGGAGTAGTTAGGATTTCTAGGATTTTGTCTTTTCTCCAAGAAGGATTGGAGAAGGGATTATCAGCGAGTTCCCTAAAGGGTCAGATTTCTGCTTTATCTATTTTGTTACACAAGCGTCTGGCAGATGTCCCAGATGTTCAATCTTTTTGTCAGGCTTTGACTAGAATCAGGCCTGTGTTTAAACAAATTGCTCCTCCATGGAGTTTGAATTTAGTTCTTAGAGTTCTTCAAGGGGTTCCGTTTGAACCTATGCATTCCATAGATATTAAGTTGTTATCTTGGAAAGTTTTATTTCTTGTTGCCATTTCTTCTGCTCAAAGAGTGTCTGAGCTTTCGGCATTACAATATAATTCGCCTTGCCTTATTTTTCATTCGGATAAGGTGGTGTTACGTACTAAACTCACGTTTTCTTCCTAAGGTTGTTTCAGACAAGAACATTAATCAGGGGATTGTTGTTCCTTCCTTGTGTCCTAATCCTCCTTCTTAGAAGGAATGTCTTCTGCACAATTTGGACGTTGTCCGTGCGTTAAAATTTTACTTACAAGCAACTAAGGATTTTCATCAATCCTCTTCTCCGTTTATGAATTTTTCTGGGAAACGTAAGGGTCAGAAAGCTACGGCTACCTCTTTCTTTTTGGCTGAAGAGTATCATCCACTTTGCATATGAGACTGCTGGACAGCAGCCTCCTGAAAGAGTTACGGCTCATTCCACTAGGGCTGTAGCTTCCTCATGGGCATTCAAAAATGATGCTTAAGTTGAGCAGATTTGCAAGGCTGCAACTTGGTCTTCTCTTCACACTTTTTCTAAATTTTACAATGAATTTGATACTTTTGCTTCGGCTGAGGCTGTTTTTGGAGAAAGGTTCTTCAAGCAGTGGTACCTTCCGTTTAGGTTCTCTGTCTTGTCCCTCCCTTTTTCATCCGTGTATTCTAGCTTTGGTATTGTATCCCACAAGTAAGGATGAAATCCGTGGACTCATCGTGTCTTTAAAAAGAAAAGAAAATGTATGCTTACCTGATAAATTTGTTACAACTGTTTCAAACATTGAAGAAATTAGATACCCACAGAAAAATACATGCAGCATAAGGGTAGAGAGACAATCACATCAAATAACTTTTTCTCTTATCTTTACAGTTCTAGAATGTCCACCAAAACCTTGTTGGGAATTAACCTGTGAGGTGTATAATTATGGGCATAGCTGACTAGAGTCGTAGTCTGTAGATGGTTTGGAAAGTATGGCGAATTCTGCCAGTCTTAGTGTATAGTAATGCTAGCAGTTCTTTGATGATGAAGATACTTCATGGTAAAATAGGTAAAAACGAATGTGTAGGATAGTAGTGGCCTACTGCGCATATGCAGTCGGCCCTACATCCCTTTAAAGTTATCTTTATTTTGTCATAGACTGAAGTACTCCTACTGGGGAGGGAATCTTAAATTAAGAGGATCAAGGTGGTTAAGAGGAGGGGGGAAGGGGTTTATCTAGAGAAAAAGGGGGGGGGGGGGAGGGGGATACTGAGTCAGTCAAGGCTCCATTTTGGGCAACAATACTACCTAGAGGCCGAGGTGTCAATACATATCTCTTTAGCAGTCAACTTCTCGTGGGAGTCTCATCGTTGGAGTTTGTTTCTCTGTAAGTAGGTCTCCCAAGGTTCCTAGATGAGGCTGAAAATTTCCGATTGGCGTCTAACTCTATAAACGTAATCTTCCATGGACTTAACGTAATTTAGGTATTCTACAACACTTTGCCATCTCGGAGGGTGTACTTTTTTCCAGTTCCTGGCAATTGTCATTTTAACTGAGGTAAGCATGTATATTAGGAGAGATCTCTTATGTGGGGGTATTTTCTTTAAGTCTAGGTGCAAGAGAGCCAGTCCAGGGTCAGAGACCTCTGGGAGACCCATTTCGTTACAGACCAGACGGAGCTTATTCCAAAGTGGCTTAAGCCTAGGGCAGGACCACCATGTGTGGAGGGGAGTGCCCAGTCCACCGCAGTCCCTCCAACAGGAGGAAGAGTGGGCAGGATAGAGGACCTGAAGTTTGGGTGGGACCAGATGCCACCTGGTGATCATTTTAAAATAGAGTTCATACATCGTAGTGCAGTGCAAAGTCGTCTTGGTCTTAGGAATAGTCTCTGTCCATTTCTTAACTGTGTACGTCGTTTTTAAGTCTGTCTCCCAGGAGAACATGTGTCTCGTCTTCACCAATGTAGGAGGTACCATCTATAATGCGCTGTGAGAGGTTTATAAATCTGGAGGCCCGTTTGCCATCTAGACTCCCAAGTCGTGGGGGTTTGGACGGTGTCTCCCAGAAACCCCCATGCCTTCATCAAGGACCGTAATCTTAGGAGTTCAAATTCTAGGTGTCGTGGAATTCCATATCTAGCCACCATCTCTCCATGCGTGAGGAGGCGGTTACCCGCATAGAAGTCTCCAACTGTTGTGATCTCCATTTGCTTCCACAGATTGAGTCTCACATTATGGAGGCTCTGGAGAAGGGGGATTATAGGTTGGATAGGAGAAGGATGGGGGGGGGGTGATCTGGGCACCATGCCATAGTTTATACCAGAGTAATTGACATCCTCTCACTATGTGATTAGAAATAATACATGTGGAGGTAAGATGTGGGGGGAACCATAACAAGTCAGATAAATCTATATATACGCCAGGAGAGAGGCCTGCTCTATCTCCCTCCATCTCGTGGGTGGGAGGTCTCGTCCCCATGCAGAGGCATGGGAATTCATTGCTGCTTCATAGTACAACCTTACACTTGGTAGGCCCGATCCTCCCTGGTCGAGGGGGGACTGCAAAATTGTCGCAGCAACTCTGGGTTTCTTGTTGTTCCAGACATACATGTGAAAGAGGGCTTGGAAGTTCTTCAGCAATTTTTCTGGGACTGGAAGGGGGATACATCTCATATGTTAATTTAGGTAATAACATCATTTTCAGGCCAGCAATTCTACCCATCCAAGATAGTTTGTTGTATTTTTTGGTTTTCAAAGATTTGTCAAACTCTTTCAACAGAACCTGATAGTTCTCTTGGAGGACTATGTCTTTATCATGATATAGGAAAACCCCAAGATGTCGAATCCCCCTAGTAGACCATTTAAACGAGTATTGCTTCCGCAAAGCTCGCTGTTCAGAATGGTCAAGGTGTATCATATATGCTTCCATTTTGGTAACATTCATTTTGTAATTAGAAAGCTTACCAAATGCGTCAATTAAGGCCATTAGAGGCAGGAGCGAAAGAGTCGGTTCCACAATAAAAAGGTTGAGATCGTCGGCAAATAATGCCACCTTCTGAACCAAGTCATGCAACAATAAGCCCTGAATCTTGGCATCTTTCCTAATTGCTTCAGCTAGCGGTTCCATCACCATCTCGAAAAGGAGCGGTGACAGCGGACACCCCTGCCTCGTTCCGTTGCGTATATGTATCCTGGGGGAACAAAAGCCCAGTCCCTTGACTACCGAAGTGGGAAGGATGTATAGCGCCTCAACTGCTTTACAAAAAGAGTGTGGGATCTCGAATATCCTCAAGGTCTCAAACATATATTCCCATCTCACCCTGTCAAACGCTTTTTCAGCGTCTAAAGACAGGGTGAGAAGGGGCAGGCCCATATCATGTGTTTCTGAGAAGACATTCAGTAGCCTACGAGTATTGTCAGTACCTTGTCTACCCTGCACGAACCCAACTTGATCCAGGTGAATTATAGAGGGCAAGTGTTTCCCTAGTCTGGTTGCAAGGACTTTTGAATAGATCTTAATATCAACATTGATAAGGGAGATAGGTCTATAACTCCCACATTCCATCAGGTCTTTCCCTTCTTTAGGAATGGTCAAGATGTTGGCCTCCAAGAATTCCTGGAGGAGCTTGCCTTCCTTGGCCACTCCGCGGAACAGTCGGAAAAGGAAGGGGGAAAGCAGAGAGGCAAAAGTCAGGTAAAATAGTGATGTAAATACATCAGGGCCAGGGGCCTTATGAGGCTTTAGGGACAAAATAGCTATTTTTTATTTCCTCAAGAGTAAAAGGCTTCTCCAGATCTTCCACAGATTCCTTGTTCAGCGTTGGTAATTGTAAATTTGCTAAAAACCATCCCAGTTCCTCTCTACTTGACGGTAGGTCACTGGAACTGCGGCCCAGGTCATAGAGAGTAGCATAGTAGTCCAACAAAGCCTTACCAATCTCCTTGGGGGAACGGACTATTCCTCGAGCCGACTTAATAGCCGGGATCCTACTGTTGACCGCTCAGTTTCTAAGCTTGCGGGCCAAGTACCTGTCAGCTTTATTTCCTTTGCTATAGTAGATCTGTTTAAGTTTAAATAGATTAGCCTGGACTTTTAACATTTCTCGCTTATTGATTTCAGATCTTATGATACCCACCTGGGTAGCAAGAGCAGGATCAGGAGTTTTTTTATTAGCCATTTCAAGGGGTCTCAGATCTGCGTACAATTTCGCTAAGGAGATCTTTTAGGTCGCCTTCCACTGGGCCTTTTTCTTTATGAAATGGCCTCTTAGGTATGCTTTGAGAGCGGCCCACACAATTTCAAGTTTCGTATCACCTGTATCATTAAATTTCAAAAAATCAAGGATTATTTCAGTTAGTTGTGGGGTCTCTAGTTCCGTGAGACACTGATCTGGAAGCCTCCAGGGTGGTCTACAGTCAGGGAGTTGTAAGATTGAGAGTTGAGCACTAACCAAGTCATGGTCCGACCACATGCAGGGTCTAATCTTTGGGGTAGTAAATTTATCAAGTGTCCAAGAATCACATAACAGATAATCTATCCGCGAATACGAGTTATGGGGTTTCGAATGATGTGTGTAGTCTAGTTCAGTCGGGGCTAGGCATCTCCAAACATCAAACAGTCCAAATTGAAACATAAGTCTACGGAAAGCATGAGATAGTGTAGTTAAGTTGCGATCAATTGGGTGAGTGTCATTTGTTTTTTTGTCTAGCACTGGGTCCCAGACCAAATTCAGATCCCCCCCCCAACAAGACGTGTCCTCTGTTGATGATATTTCGTTTATTTAGAAATTTTCTAAGAAAGAGAATCTGTCCCCTATTCGGTGTATAAATGGAGGCCAGCTTACAGAGAATCCCATTCAGGGTGCACACCAAAATGAGGAATCTACCTTCTGGGTCTCGCTCAATATGATCCACCTTACAACAGACATCTCGGTGAATCATTATGGCTACACCTCTCTTTTTTTTTTTTTAAAGGAGGCAGCTTCACATATTGGATAAAGGGGGGAACTTCTAGAAAGTCTAGAATCCCTCTCCCAATGAGTCTCCTGCAAGAATATTAAGTGTAATTTATGTGTAAGTAGGTAATTATGTAAGAGGCTCCGTTTAGTAGGAGAGTTAAGCTCCTGAACATTCAGGGTGGCCACCGATACGGGAGCCATGTTGGAGGAGAATCCCTCCTGTCTTACAGGCTAAGTCCCCAAAAAGGGGGTCAGGGCATAAAAAGGGAGGTGGACAAGGAAGATTTGGTTAAGGGAAGTGAGGTAGAAGTACTACAGTCCAGTAACAGAAATTTCTTTTTAGATCTAACTAGCGTTTACCGATGTGTATATAAACACTATCACAATGAGTGGTCTCTCAACTCTTAGTAAGAGAGCACAACTATATAAGTACGGGGGGGGGGGGGGAGAGGCCAGCATTAATAGCCCAGCCCCAGTCGGCTATTCTGAAGTATACCATATAATTTCTCTCTACATGAGGACCTTCAATAATATTCTTATGCAGTTTTATGAGATCCATTCTCGTTGGTCTCCCTATCTCCAAATTATATATAAGGGTGTAAGACAATTCTACTCTCATAAGTCTAGTGTAAAGATCAATTGATAAGTTTCATACAATGGCCTGCACCTGACCATTTCTGTCTATGCCTTCTGAAGTGTCCCTTAGTGTCTTCTTGAAATTATAACTTTATACAGGAAGGGCAATGTATCATGTATCTTATGTGTCTAGCGATATTAGCATAAACAGAGAAACAAACAACAAGAAACATGAGCAATAACAGTAAGAATAACAATGTTCATTGATGACCACCGTCCTAACAAATCTATAAAGGGGGGCTTCAGCGATGTTACACCTCGGAGCTGTTAACTAATGGGAACCTATTGGTGTCTTATTTATTTATAGGTGATCAAACTCCTGACTACCCTGACAGGTATAAGTATGGCTGCCTACAGTGAGTGGGAAAAGGGGGATTAACAGTAGATCATAACCTAAAGAGCTTTCTCCAAGATAGAGGCATACATCCAGAGAGGAGATCAAGTTATTAAATTATCAATTAAAAGTTCTTAAGGATCTGGGTTCAGGCTGATACAGCTACAGTTGGTGTACGTAAGAGGTGTATATGGCTCCGGAAAGTGGTCATCTAAACACAATGCAAAAACAAGATTTGTGAACAATCCCATCTCTTGTCTACGAAATAAGAACTTAAACTAGACAATAACAGGTACTCATTAACACACTGAGACGAAGAGGGAGAAAGAGAGGAATGGAAAGGGGTTTAGAAGCGAGAGAATAGAAAGAAAGGAGAGTAAGAGAACAGAGAAGGAAAACAGCTAAACACTTGTATGGGAGATACATTTAATGTATTGTAGCAGTCTCATCCATCTTCATGTACCCTTGGTACACACGAATCAGTCTCTCAAGATGAATATTACCTCTCAATCAAGAGTCCAGAATAAGGAGAGATAACAATCTGCATATCAGTCTAAGTTCCAACTACTAATGTCTCGTGGGAGAGTCCCGATCCCTAGATACTGAGGTTTTCCTCTGGTTGCTTCTGGATCTCTGTGGAAGAGGGCCCCAATCAGGGGCTGATGCTCTCAAGCCTCTTCCAGGCACAGTCGGCTGGGCAGTCTCAGGTGGATCTTGTGGCAAAAGTCCCCATCTTTGGAGTAGCTCTCTCGTCTGCTGGGGAGAAGAAGCCGCGAATTGCTGTCCATCTTTACTGATGTAGAGCTTAACCGGAAAGCCCCATCTATATTTTATAGCTTTGTCCCTCAGGATTTTAGTGAAGGGTTGGTAATGCCTTCTTAGCTGGAGGGTATGTGGGGAGAGGTCCTGATATATCTGGATAGCAGCATATTGTTCTGGGAGTGGCTTGTCACTTGCTAGAGACCTCAGCAGTTTTTCACGGAAAGTATAGTAATGAAGTCGAGCTATGACATCTCTAGGTTTGTCTCCTTCAGCCTTCCGCGGCCTCAGAGTTCTATGTGCTCTGTCGATCAGCATCTCTTTCTCTATCCCAGTGCCAAGGACAGCAACAAACAGGTCCTGCAGAAATGGTGGACATAGTGTCTCAGGGATACAAACTAGAGTTTAAGAATTTTCCTCCCAGGGGCAGGTTTCTGCTTTCAAAATTATCTGTAAACCAGACTAAAAGAGGCGTTCTTACACTGTGTTCGGGACCTCTCCGACCTGGAAGTGTTAGTTCCTGTTCTAATGCAGGAACGGGGTCTGGGGTTCTATTTCAATCTGTTCATGGTTCCCAAGAAGAAGGGAACCTTCACACCAATTTTCGATCTCAAGAGTCTAAACACTTTCCTCAGATTCCCGTCCTTCAAGATGGAATCTATTTGTTCCATTCTTTCTTTGATCTAGAGGGTAAATTTATGACCACGGTCGATTTAAAGGGCAAATACTTGGATGCTTCCATCACAGGGACCATCACAAGTTTCTAAGTTTTGCTTTTCTAGACAAACTCTTCAGTTTGTGGCTCTTCCATTTGGCCTTGCCTACAGCTCCCAGAAATTTCTCAAAGGTTTTGGGATCCCGACTGGTGGTGTTCCTTTGCGGGGCATTGCAGTGGCACCTTTTCTGGGCGACATGCTGGTTCATGACCATGACAGAGGTAGCCAAGATCATTCAGTGGGCAGAGACCCACAATTGCTGTCTGTAGGTGATCCACATTCCAGGAATGGACCTCTGCGAAGCAGACTTTCTGGGCAGTCAGACCTTTCACCCGGGGACTCTACACGGAAGTGTTTTCCAGCCTGATTCTCAAAGGGGGTTAGTTGGAATTGGATCTCATAAAATCTTGGCAGAATGCCAAGCTTCCGAGGTACGGGTCGAGATAAAGGGACCCTCAGGCTGTACTGATAGAGGCTCTGGTGGTACCTTGGCATTTCAGTCTCGCATACCTATTTCCTCTGTTTGCTTTCTTCCTTGAGTCTCTACTCTTCTACCTCGAGTCATTGCTCGAATCAAGCAGGAGTGGGCGTAGGTAATCCTTATTGCACCGGCGTGGTCTCGCAGGATTTGGTATGCAGACCTGGTGGACATGTCATCTCTTCCACCTTGAAGACTTCCTTTGAGGAAGGACCTTCTACTTCAAGGACCCTTCTTTCATCCAAATCTAGTTTCTCTGAAGCTGACTGTTTGGAGATTGAACGCTTAATTTTATCCAAGCGTGGATTTTCAGAATCGGTCATTTAGACCATGATTCAGGCTCGTAACCTGTGACTAGAAAGATTTACCATAAGATATTGTATAAATATCTATATTGGTGTGAATCCAAGGGCTACTCTTGGAGTAGAGTTAGGATTCCTAGAATTCTGTCATTTCTCCAAGAAGGTTTGGAGACGGGATTATCGGCGAGTTCCCTAAAGGGTCAAATATCTGCCTTGTCTATTTTGTTACGTAAACGTACCAGACGTGCAATCGTTTTGTCAGGCCTTGGTCAGGACTGTGTTCAACCCAGTTACTCCTCCCTGGAGTCTTAATTTAGTTCTTAAGGTGCTTTAAGTGGCTCTGTTTGAGCCTATGCATTCCTTAGATACTAAGTTTTTAGCTTGGAAAGTTTTGTTTCTTGTTCCTATTTCTTCTGCTCGTAGAGTGTCCGAGCTCTCGGCATTACAGTATGAGTCACCTTACCTTATTTTTCATTTGGATAAGGTAGTTTTACGTACCAAGTTAGGGTTTTTACCTAATGTAGTTTCTGTCTGGAACATTAATCAGGAGATTGTTGTTCCTTCCTTGTGTCCTAATCCTTCTCGGAAGGAACGGTTTTTGCACAATTTGAACTTAGGTCAACCTATGTTGGAATTCTGTATTAGCATCTTTTAGCTCCATCTGGAAGATAAAAAAACAACAATATGTTATATTTAAAAAATGGGATCATTATAATTGTTATTTAATCTATTACAAATTTGAATTGTATCTCATATATATATATATATATATATATATATATATATATATATATATATATATAATACAGTCTGAGGGATACATTTAATATGTTGTCTGAATATATGTACATATATACATATATTCATCTCTATGCTTCTAAAATACAGAGGTTAAGACATTTTATGCTTTAAAAAAAATATATATTGGTTAAGATATGTAAAAATATTAACTCTAGGGGTAATTAACAAGTCTATGCTAATCACTATACAGTCAGAATTTTATTTGCTTATCTGACTTTATGTACAGAATGTTGTCTCCAAACATTCCATGATGTATGCTGGCTTGGTTACCCGCTGCAGGGCTGTGGGCTTCACAAAGCTAAACCTTTTGTTTCAAATGCTATGTAATCAGGAAAGGGAATCCTCACGCTTGATCCAAGATTTACAACACACAAAAATATAGATGGTTTCAGAGTAGAAATAGGGGCCAGTGACAATCTGATAGGGATTTTAGCTTCACACCTCAGCAGGATATCTTTGGAAGCAATCCTTTGTTCTCAGATGTGGAATATATAGAGTGTGATGAATGAGCATGCTCAAACTTACTATTTGAGAGATTTCATACTTATTTTATCTTATATTATATATATATATATACATGTGTGTGTGTGTGTATTTTCCAGTGACATTTACAGATGCCCTGGCAAATCATAAGAAGAAGACAATAATTGCTAATATTAAAATAAATAATACAAATATATCTTCTCAAGAGGATATTTTAAAAGATTTTACGGAGTACTACTCCAAAATATACAGAACACGGGGAATAAATCAAGAAGAAAAAAAAAGGTTTTGGGAAAAAAATAAGGTACCTCAAATTTCTTCAGAACAATTGGAATGGTTAAATCGACTGATAGGGATAGAAGAAATAGTGAAAATGATTAAAACTCTCCCTATAAATAAGGCTAGTGGTCCCAATAACTTGCCAAACAAGTTTTACAGATAAATGAATACTGAAATAGCTCCAATTCTTGAAAGGGTTTATAACTGCCTATTTTCTACTACTCCGAAACATAGCTTAGATAGATTTCTAGATTCCTTAACTATTTTCATATTAAAACTGGGCAAAGACCAACAAGATATGGCATCTTTAGACCAATATCACTGTTAAATTCAGATTTTAAAATACTTACAAGTATCATAGCAACAGTGATCCCAGGTTTAATTCACCCGAATCAATCCAGGTTTATAAACGGAAGATCATCTTTTTATAATATTAGTAGGGTAACTAATGTTATTTCATTTGTATGGGCTAATAAGAATATATTATATTAAAAGGGCTTGGATTTACTATTATTAACACTAGATGCAGAAAAAGCCTTTGATTCGGTAGAATGGGATCATCTTAAAAGGCAACATCATGGAATGCATAAAAGTTCTGTACTCTTCCCCAAAAACTGCTTTTTGCATAAATGGTCAACAATCTGATTATATAGAAATGAACAGAGGCACACATCAGGGATGCCCTCTCTCACCAATTTTATTTGATTTGGCTCTTGAACCGTTGATGGTACAAGTTAGAGAGGCATCACAAGGCATACAGATAGGGAGCATGGAGATAAAAGTTGCACCCTATGCAGACGATATGCTAATATTTCTTAGTGACTCTAAAAATCAAATCCCAATAATATCCGAAATAATAGAGACATTTGGAACTTTATCCAGGTACAAAGTTAACATAAAGAAATCAGAGATACTCTGGCTATTAAAACAAAAAGACTCTATAGTAAATCCAAAATTTAAGTTGGCAGATGTATGTATAAAGCACTTAGGAATACATTTTTTACATATACCAGGAGAATGGTATAAACTAAATTATGATCCTCTATTTGCAAAAATCATAGAAGAAATAAAAAGATGGTCCTACTTGCCAATAACACTCTCAGGGAAAATTAATATGATAAAAATGATAACAACACCCAAGAGATTATACTTAATCCAAAACTTACCATTAAAAGTAGGATCTACTACGGGTTAAGCAGGCAAAAAAACATCTTTGCTGGAAGGGTAAGAAACCTAAAATATCAAACGCAAAACTCTCCATTTCAAAAGAATGGGGAGGACTGGGCCTATGTGAGCTAAATATTTATAATCAGTTTTTTTTGGTTAAAATAGTCTTGGCCTGGATTACTAAAAATAAATATTTTATAGATTTGGACTTGGAAGAAAATATAGCTAGATCCTTTGATTTGAATACCTTAATTCACATAGAGTATAAAAGACTACCGGATAAAATTAAAAAAACTGGGAAATATTGGAAATTTAATAATAGCTTGGAAAAAAATATGCAAAATTCTTAAGATTGATTTTCATTTTTCAAAATATCTACCTATTAAGGGGAATCCTGAAGTAATGATTAGTACAAGGGTATGTCAAGACTGGCTAAAAAGTGTTAAAAACTAAGAGACCAAATATAAAAAGTTTCTAATGAATAAGCTTTAATATATTTATATGTAAATACTATGGGCAATGCTTTAACTAATTATGCGTTTGATTATATTGAAAATAGAAAATAAAAATACCACTACTTAATAAAATTGGGCTAGACTAAAAAGAATCAGATATTTAAATAATTTATTTCTTTTTTGCTGTGGACATATAAAATTGATAGGGTAAAAAATAGATAGAAAATTGATATATTCTATTCACATATATTCAAATGATTTAATTATAATCACAAGTTAAAATACAGTCATATAATAATAAAAAAATCGATAGCAAAATATCTAAACAGGTAAAAAATAATTCAGAAATAAATCACAGGATAAAAAACATTTTTATGTATATGAGAGAGCCCAGGTAATTTTTTTTCTTTTCTGATATAATATCAAAGTCCACAAATTGATATATAAAAAAGTGTGGTCTGTATACCAAAAACGGCAATCTTGCTATATTGCTGGAAAAAATAATTCCTGGCAACAGAATTGTTTCAATCCGTTGATAAAATACCAAAGTTCAGTTGATATAGTAACAAAGTTCCCAAATTGATATAAAAAAGTTTGGTCTGTTTAGCAGAGCGGCAATCTTGCTATATTGCTTTTCAGATAGCTCCTGGTGATAAAATTGTTTCAATAGGTTGTTTTATTTTTTTTGAAACAAGTGTTCTTTAGGAGTCTTTTCAGTTTTTTGGCCGATAATGAATTTGTTTTGTGCTTAGAATGTTTAGCAGTTAATATGGATACAATTTTAACCAACAGCACCTTTTGAAGTGTATCTGACCCGCTATGTAGGTGGTCTTACCTCCTTCTTCATGCGTTAACCCCGCTTTGTGGGTGGTCTTACCTCATATCGAGTGTAGTTGGAATAAAAGGCTTACTGGTCTACTAAGCCTCGGTAAAAGTAATGGTGATGTGATTCGGGTTTTTTCCAACTTGCGCAAGTTCTTTTTCAAACCGATGGCTTTTTCTCCTGCTCTTAGTACTCCGTTGTACGCAGGTGAAGATCTGCTTAAGGTCTGTCGATATCCCTGCACTTAGTACTCCATGTGCACAGGTTACGGACAGGAAATAGATTTCTTTCAGCTCCGACCAGTGCAACAATTAATCTTTTCTTGGAAAGTTTTCAACAGTCTGGGTTAGCAAAGGGCTTCTTTGCAGTTTCTTACAAATTATTGTCACAGTTTCTACGCGTTTCACCCGCGTTCCGGGCTTTTTTAAGATACTGTGATTATTTGAATTAGAGAGCCGAGTAATCACAGTATCTCGAAAAAGCCCGGAACACGGGTGAAACGCGTAGAAACTGTTTCAAAAAAAATAAAACAACCTATTGAAACAATTTTATCACCAGGAGCTATCTGAAAAGCAATATAGCAAGATTGCCACTCTGCTAAACAGACCAAACTTTTTTATATCAATTTGGGAACTTTGTTACTATATCAACTGAACTTTGGTATTTTATCAACGGATTGAAACAATTCTGTTGCCAGGAGTTATTTTTTCCAGCAATATAGCAAGATTGCTGATTTTGGTATACAGACCACACTTTTTTATATATCAATTTGTGGACTTTGAAATTATATCAGAAAAGAAAAAAAAATTACCTGGGCTCTCTCATATACATATAAATGTTTTTTATCCTGTGATTTATTTCTGTATTATTTTTTACCTGTTTAGATATTTTGCTATCGATTTTTTTATTATTATATGACTGTATTTTAACTTGTGATTATAATTAAATCATTTGAATATATGTGAATAGAATATATCAATTTTCTATCTATTTTTTACCCTATCAATTTTATATGTCCACAGCAAAAAAGAAATAAATTATTTAAATATCTGATTCTTTTTAGTCTAGCCCAATTTTATGAAGTAGTGGTATTTTTATTTTCTATTTTCAATATAATCAAACGCATAATTAGTTAAAGCATTGCCCATAGTATTTACATATAAATATATTAAAGCTTATTCATTAGAAACTTTTTATATTTGGTCTCTTAGACCTAGATTTGGAGTTTGGCGTTAGCCGTGAAAACCAGCGTTAGAGGCTCCTAACGCTGGTTTTAGGCTACCGCCGGTATTTGGAGTTACTCAAAATAGGGTCTAACGCTCACTTTTCAGCCGCGACTTTTCCATACCGCAGATCCCCTTACGTAAATTGCGTATCCTATCTTTTCAATGGGATCTTTCTAACTCCGGTATTTCGAGTCGTTTCTGAAGTGAGCGTTAGACATCTAACGACAAAACTCCAGCCGCAGGAAAAAAGTCAGTAGTTAAGAGCTTTCTGGGCTAATGCCGGTTTATAAAGCTCTTAACTACTGTACTCTAAAGTACACTAACACCCATAAACTACCTATGTACCCCTAAACCGAGACCCCCCCACATCGCCGATACTCGAATAAATTTTTTTAACCCCTAATCTGCCGACCGCCACCTACGTTATCCTTATGTACCCCTAATCTGCTGCCCCTAACACCGCCAACCCCTGTATTATATTTATTAACCCCTAATCTGCCCCCCTCAACGTCGCCTCCACCTGCCTACACTTATTAACCCCAAATCTGCCGAGCGGACCTGAGCGCTACTATAATAAAGTTATTAACCCCTAATCCGCCTCACTAACCCTATAATAAATAGTATTAACCCCTAATCTGCCCTCCCTAACATCGCCGACACCTAATTTCAATTATTAACCCCTAATCTGCCGACCGGAGCTCACCGCTATTCTAATAAATGTATTAACCCCTAAAGCTAAGTCTAACCCTAACACTAACACCCCCCTAAGTTAAATATAATTTTAATCTAACGAAATTAATTATCTCTTATTAAATAAATTATTCCTATTTAAAGCTAAATACTTACCTGTAAAATAAATCCTAATATAGCTACAATATAAATTATAATTATATTATAGCTATTTTAGGATTTATATTTATTTTACAGGTAACTTTGTATTTATTTTAACCAGGTACAATAGCTATTAAATAGTTAAGAACTATTTAATAGCTAAAATAGTTAAAATAATTACAAATTTACCTGTAAAAGAAATCCTAACCTAAGTTACAATTAAACCTAACACTACACTATCAATAAATTAATTAAATAAACTACCTACAATTACCTACAATTAACCTAACACTACACTATCAATAAATTAATTAAATACAATTCCTACAAATAAATACAATTAAATAAACTTGCTAAAGTACAAAAAATAAAAAAATATTTACAAACATAAGAAAAATATTACAACAATTTTAAACTAATTACACCTACTCTAAGCCCCCTAATAAAATAACAAAGCCCCCCAAAATAAAAAAATGCCCTACCCTATTCTAAATTACTAAAGTTCAAAGCTCTTTTACCTTACCAGCCCTGAACAGGGCCCTTTGCGGGGCATGCCCCAAGAAGTTCAGCTCTTTTGCCTGTAAAAGAAAAAATACAATACCCAAGCCCCCCAACATTACAACCCACCACCCACATACCCCTAATCTAACCCAAACCCCCCCTTAAATAAACCTAACACTAAGCCCCTGAAGATCTTCCTACCTTATCTTCACCTCACCGGGTTCAACGATCTGTCCAGAAGAGCTCCTCCGATGTCCTGATCCAAGCCCAAGCGGGGGGCTGAAGAGGTCCATGATCCGGATGAAGTCTTCATCCAAGCGGGAGCTGAAGAGGTCCATGATCTGGATGAAGTCTTCTATCAACGGCATCTTCAATCTTCTTTCTTCCGGATCCATCTTGCAGACCTCCGACGCGGAACATTCCGATCAGCCAATAGAATGCGAGCTCAATCTGATTGGCTGATTGGATCAGCCAATCGGATTGAACTTGATTCTGATTGGCTGATTCCATCAGCCAATCAGAATATTCCTACCTTAATTCCGATTGGCTGATAGAATCCTATCAGCCAATCGGAATTCGAGGGACGCCATCTTGGATGACATCCCTTAAAGGAACCGTCATTCGTCGTTAGTCCGTCGGGCCAGCAGGATGTTCCGCATCGGAGGTCTGCAAGATGGATCCGGAAGAAAGAAGATTGAAGATGCCGCTGATAGAAGACTTCATCCGGATCATGGACCTCTTCAGCTCCCGCTTGGATGAAGACTTCATCCGGATCATGGACCTCTTCAGCCCCCCGCTTGGGCTTGGATCAGGACATCGGAGGAGCTCTTCTGGACAGATCGTTGAACCCGGTGAGGTGAAGATAAGGTAGGAAGATCTTCAGGGGCTTAGTGTTAGGTTTATTTAAGGGGGGTTTGGGTTAGATTAGGGGTATGTGGGTGGTGGGTTGTAATGTTGGGGGGCTTGGGTATTGTATTTTTTCTTTTACAGGCAAAAGAGCTGAACTTCTTGGGGCATGCCCCGCAAAGGGCCCTGTTCAGGGCTGGTAAGGTAAAAGAGCTTTGAACTTTAGTAATTTAGAATAGGGTAGGGCATTTTTTTATTTTGGGGGGCTTTGTTATTTTATTAGGGGGCTTAGAGTAGGTGTAATTAGTTTAAAATTGTTGTAATATTTTTCTTATGTTTGTAAATATTTTTTTATTTTTTGTAACTTAGTTCTTTTTTATTTTTTGTACTTTAGCTAGTTTATTTAATTGTATTTATTTGTAGGAATTGTATTTAATTAATGTATTGATAGTGTAGTGTTAGGTTAATTGTAGGTAATTGTAGGTAGTTTATTTAATTAATTTATTGATAGCATAGTGTTAGGTTTAATTGTAACTTAGGTTAGGATTTCTTTTACAGGTAAATTTGTAATTATTTTAACTATTTTAGCTATTAAATAGTTCTTAACTATTTAATAGCTATTGTACCTGGTTAAAATAAATACAAAGTTACCTGTAAAATAAATATAAATCCTAAAATAGCTATAATATAATTATAATTTATATTGTAGCTATATTAGGATTTATTTTACAGGTAAGTATTTAGCTTTAAATAGGAATAATTTATTTAATAAGAGATAATTAATTTCGTTAGATTTAAATTATATTTAATTTAGGGGGTGTTAGTGTTAGGGTTAGACTTAGCTTTAGGGGTTAATACATTTATTAGAATAGCGGCGAGATTGGGTCGGCAGATTAGGGGTTAATAATTGAAGTTAGGTGTCGGCGATGTTAGGGAGGGCAGATTAGGGGTTAATACTATTTATTATAGGGTTAGTGAGGCGGATTAGGGGTTAATAACTTTATTATAGTAGCGGTCCGGTCGGCAGATTAGGGGTTAATAAGTGTAGGTAGCTGGAGGCGACGTTGTGGGGGGCAGATTAGGGGTTAATAAATATAATATAGGGGTCGGCGATGTTAGGGCAGCAGATTAGGGGTACATAAGGATAATGTAAGTAGCGGCGGTTTACGGAGCGGCAGATTAGGGGTTAATAATAATATGCAGGGGTCAGCGATAGCGGGGGTGGCAGATTAGGGGTTAATAAGTGTAAGGTTAGGGGTGTTTAGACTCGGGATACATGTTAGGGTGTTAGGTGCAGACGTAGAAGTGTTTCCCCATAGCAAACAATGGGGCTGCGTTAAGAGCTGAACGCGGCTTTTTTTGCAGGTGTTAGGTTTTTTTTCAGCTCAAACAGCCCCATTGTTTCCTATGGGGGAATCGTGCACGAGCACGTTTTTGAGGCTGGCCGCTTGCGTAAGCAACTCTGGTATCGAGAGTTGAAGCTGCGTTAAAAATGCTCTACGCTCCTTTTTTGGAGCCTAACGCAGCCTTTTTGTGGACTCTCTATACCAGAGTTATTTTTATGGTGCGGCCAGAAAAAAGCCGGCGTTAGTTTTTTGGGTCGTTACAGACAAAACTCCAAATCTAGCCGTTAGTTTTTAACACTTTTTAGCTTGTTCTAGCGCCACTCTCAACTACATATTATCTTAAAAATTTGTTGACCAGGAAGGGGGTTTACAGAGAGAGGCAAAAGTGTTTTAAGTCCAAGCGCTGTTTTATATATCTTATTTATGTCAAGACTGGCAAAAGAAAGGTTTTACTCATCTATACCAGACCATTAATGAAGAGAACAAATGTATTCAGAAGTTTCATTATTTAAAGAATAGTTTTGGCTGGCTAAACACACAATTTTATATTTATCTCCAGCTGAGATATTCTTGCACTATGCTGGGAGATGTAGTTTATATGAATGATAAATGGGAAAACTTGAATTCAATTATAAATGTATTCGCTCAAGGGGCTACCTCTTGCTCACTTTTCAAATAATCAAATATATATACAAATCAATCAATAAATGGCTGAGAATTTCTCCAGAGTTAGAGATAACGAAGGAGGATATAAGAACAAGCATGAATAGAGTAAGAAAAGCTACTTTACTATCAAGTTGGAGGGAATCACAATTAAAAATAATACATCATGTATATTTAACTCCGTACTTAATGGCCAAGTGGAACAACTCCCAAGAAAACCACTGTAAAAAATGCAGATATGAGAAGGCAGATATATTACATTGCATGCACCTTTGTCCTAAAATAAATTTGTTTTGACTTAAGATAAGTTATTGGATGAAGAAAAAATGTAAAATTAATGTGACTTTTTCAATAAAGGAAATTATTTTTCTAGTTAAGGGATCAGAACATCGGGTAATGACCCACCTACTAAATACCATAATATTAGTAGGCAGAAACATAATACTCAGTGCATGGAAGTCTAAAAAGAATTTAAGTCTACGGTTATTTCTAAAGCGATTACAGCAACAAATGACATATGAACAACTTGATATAGATAGACAGTCAGAGAAACAAATTGCAAAATGTATGGGTAAATGGGAGTTGTATATAAAATCTTTAGAGACACCAACTCAACAAATGATTATTAAAGTATTTGAGAATTCTATATACATTCAAGAAGAACAACTTAGAGGAAATTGGCAGCTTCAGTGAGGAGCAGGGGGGCAGGGATAGGGATCCCCCCCCTTCCCTTTTTTTTTATTTGCTTTGACAATTTGATCACGTAATTTTCACAGACCAAGCATGGGCCTAACTATATAAATTGTACTTGAAACGCAGGAAGCCTGAGTGGCTTCAAATACTAAAGAAATACTGTCTGTATAATTATTGGAAGCAGGAAAAAGGGAACAAATGGTTAACCATAGGGCTAGAATGTCTTTGTATAGGGGTTTTTTTTTTTTCATAATTTTTTGATATGATATAAGATTGTCATTTCTGTCATATAAAATGAGATGTAATTTAAAACGACATGTTAGAGGATTGTCTCCTCAGTATGAAATGTAAAATACCATCGCCTAGATTTAGAGTTCTGCGTTAGCCGTCAAAAGCAGCGTTAAGGGGTCCTAATGCTGCTTTTGGCCACCCGCTGGTATTTAGAGTCGTGTAGGTAAAGGTTTAACGCTCACTTTCAAGCCGCGACTTTTCCATACCGCAGATCCCCTTACGCCAATTGCGTATCCTGTCAGTATATTTATGAAAATCTTAGTAGTTGCTCTCCAAATAATATATCAGCTTATGGCAGGGTTATAACACAATACAAATAATAATTATCCTTAAAAATAGAAACCCTTAATCAACATGCATCTACTAGAAATCATACAATTAATATAAATATCTGAATTTATTTAGTTAATATCCATGAACATTTTTTAAATATATTTGCAATATTAGAATATGACACAATATTATATACGATAAAACCAACTATTAAGATATGCTATCCTTCTTATAAAACCCAGAAAAATGTATCCTTAAAACCAACCTTTCATTCAGAGTTGCATTTAAAATATTACAATGAGACTAAAACCTTTAACATCCAAACAATGCAATTCTAAACAGTGCTTATAAACAATAGGATAATATATATATTCTGCTATTTAACTGCAATTTATCCTAATACAATATTAATTTACAATATCAGAACTTGCACAGATAAGTTACTTAGCTTACAAAAGACAAACTTAACACCATATAGGACTATGAGACATTAATTAAAATACAAACTGCTCTCTTAATCTATCAACTGTAATTTAAACTGCAGTGACTTTAAAATATCACATGTAATTAGCAGCCCTTTTCTTATACTTTACCAAAATGACCGAAATCGATAATTCAGTTACCAGAAATTTTTTGTTTCATCTCAGAAGACAGATAAGTAACTTTTTATTAGCTTATTAGCTTAAAATGCATTACAATTTTATCAGTATCCTGGCATTTATATATAAATAATAGCCTATTTTGAATTCAGTATTGTATTGTATTCCAACAAGAATATGCCATATTTCATGTTTCTAATGGATCTTGGAAGCATGAATCCTTTCTATGCAGATACATTTTCACTTCCATGCAGTATCTTGTATTTGTCATCATCTTAGTTCCATCTGGAAAGTAGGAAAGCATGCTATATATACATGTAATTCAAATATGGTATTATTAAAAATTTTATTTAATCTATAATAATTCTGAATTTATTTCCTATATAAATGTCCCATGCAGCAATTATCTATTAATACAATGCGTTTATAATTATTATCATATAAAAGACCGTCACATATCCATTAAAAATATATATATTTTCTTATAATGCTGAAATGTATTTTACTTGCCTATTACATAGTTGTTTTAAAATTTCATTGTGAGCCATTTGCTTTCTCTGTGTTATCCTAAGGTCTTCACTGCCCTTTCAGTACTCAGTTCCCAGACTCTTTGTCTCTTACTCACCACATGGGGTCCCCTGCACCTAAGTGCAATGCTGAAACTCTCATAAGATTTGTCACCTGAGCTAGATTCTTAGGTACATTGGGAGGGGTAAATAGATTTTATCTCACATTCCCAAGCAATCACACATATGGTTTCTGAAACTGTGGCTACATTTTAATTAAACCAAATGCCTTAGTGTCAAGCCTTTGGAGACATCCTGGAGATGTGTATTCAGAATTTTACCTGTGTTAATTTTCAGTTCCTTGTGGTTATACAATTGCATAATTTAGCATATTGAGTGTGGGAGATCTCTAAATGAATTATTTGATGTGCACATCCACAGACTTATTAAATAAAGACAATTATACTTGTATATATTATTTAATAATATTTCAAATACCTTGTCATAAATCCCCCTTTCCAATTCAAAAACATGTAGGACACATGTATTTGAATTGGATCAAAGTTAGTGGTATTTGGTGAGGATGTTGACCGTACACATCATAGACAGTCTTCTATGTAGAAAGTCTGTCATTTTTGAGCCTTCACGTTCATCAGCTAGGCATCTTTAAACTACAGTATGTCTTTAGTGCATTTGGGGATATGATACTTCATTCTCCCTCTATGCCTTGTAGTTGGGATCTGGGATGACATGCCCGTAGCTGATTGATATGGACCCATTTATCTATGAAACTTTCATTTTTGGGGATCCTTATTTTAAAGGCCACTGGACATATTTTGTCAGTAATGACAAAAGGACCTTTCCATGAGGGAAGAAATTTCTTCTCCCTAACCTGATCTCTTCCGAAGTTATAAAGATAAACTTTATCATTTATTTCATATTCCCTTTTGGACGTTTTGAGATCATAATAGGTTTTAGTGGAAATTGCGGCTCTTTCTAAATTCCTTTGAGCAAATGCAAAGGCATATTGCAGGTGCTTTCTTAGGTTCTCCACATATTGATGTGTATTGGCAGCGTTTATCAAGTTTTGGTCTGATGTACGGTACAGCAGATGCTGAGGTAGAACCATTCTTCTACCAGTCATCAGCTCAAAAGGTGACATCTTGGTAGCACTACTTGGAGTTGCTCTTAATGCCATTAAGACTAGAGGTAGTTTTACATCCCAGTCTTTACCCGTTTCACTCACAAACTTTTTGAGGATTTTAACAATGGACTGGTTGTAACGCTCTACACCACCACTTGAGGCAGCTCTATAAGCAATATGGAGCTTTCTTTTAACCCCTAGTATTTTCCACATTTTGGTCATCACTTCGCTAGTGAAGTGGGTCCCCCGATCTGACTCGATTCTTTGGGGTAAACCAAATCTGGAAAATACATGGTTAATGAGCAACGTTGCACATGTTTCAGCACTGTTGTTAGGTGCACTAATGCACTCTACCCATTTAGTGAACAGGCATGTCACGGTTAACATGTATTTGTTACCTCTTGATGACCTTGTTACCGGACCAATAAAATCAATTTGTATATCTGACCATGGCATTACCATTTTTCTGCAATGGCGCTCTATGCATTGGTGCAGTGGGTTGGAACTGTGGGCAGATTAAACACCCTTGACAGGGGGGCGGAGCCAACAGCCTAACAGAGAAGTCATGTTCTATAGAGCTCCTGCTGAAATTTATTGAAAATAACAGAAAATTGGAGCTACTCTTTTATAATTGTCTCTAAAAACTCATTCTAAGTGAGCATAAGTGCCCTTACCATATTAGTGGCCGTTTTCATTTATACTACCCGATTATACCCCAGATGACTGCTGCAGACTGGGAAACACCCGGGTCTCTGGGGCCTATGCATACTGTCCCATCCAGGATGGAGGAAGATACCAATGCTATTTTTAAAGCTCTGCGGGTGTTCAGCTTACAGATGCTGACAAGTTTCAATGATTTATCCATTAGTTTACAGATTGTCACTACGCCACGGATGATCCCGACGCCAGACGAATGGGGGAGTGTAGATCCCCTAGCCTGCAGTAACCAGCCTCTCGAGCATCTGAAGCAGCTTGCGGAGCCAAAAGTGGTTCATAGTGTTGATAAGCCCGGTACACCTGCGGTTTCTATCCTGCCCTGCAATGACTCTGATTCTGAGGAGGTGATCACCCTCGTGGGTCAGAAAGATGTTCGCTTATATGCGCAGGAGAATCCCCTCAAGAGCACTAGTCTGCGGTACTTACCTACTTCTGGCGGTTACACACCCGGGGACATTGAGCTTAGGAGTGAGCTTGTAAAACTATCTGAACTCTTTTTTGATAGCGTGATCCTGTGGAGCTATAATAGTCCTACTTATCCTGAAGCCCCCTCCCTCGACGGCTGGGGTATGCCTGCTTGCTGGTCCGTGCGAGGTAGCGATTTGAGAGACTGCTTCCCTATACCTACATTGCTTGCTTTGAGCGTGGCAGCAATTAGTTCTCAGGGGATGGCTGCTGCTCTTTGCACAGAGTTGGTGAGAGGTCTTTTCGATCCAGGAGGCCACTTATTTTGTCTGCGACCTGATCTCCACGATACAGCTGAGAGATTTCGTTAGTGAACTATAGTTTTCTATGAGGCTATGAACTGATGAAACTCGTTAACAGATAGATCCTCAGACTCATCAATACGGATAAGCTTACATTTACTATAGACACTGGCTTATTGTTAATATAAAGTTTTCATGATGTACATACCCTAAGTCTACCCAGTACCTTTTTATTAAAGAGAGGTGGCAACACACATACGATATCTATTGATAAGTTTTCATGATTGCATTCAGTGAGCAGTCGCTTCAAACCCAATCTCAAGTTTATTGCAAAACTATGTATTTTTCTTCTGGTACCTGTGTGTCCATTTTTAGGTTAACTTAGGTCCCCTAAGTATATTTCATGGGCCTAATTAATACGCATGCTTTTCTATGTTTTATTCCTGATATTAGCTATATGTTACCTGTCATTAAGTACACAAAAAGCTGTTTAAAAGCAGAATGTTCTTATATGTTTAGCAGAGGCCTCTAATACTACAAGAATGCAGAATTCTCACTACTCAGAAGCTTTGAGTTGCGTTACTATTAGGGAGGACATATTTCTGTAATCCCAGGTCTTTACTTATTCTGTAACCAAGAGGTTTTGGGTTCTAGGTCGAGCACTGTATGTTTTACTGTTACCAGATTTTACTGTTCATGGTTCCCTAAGCAGAGATACCCTAGTTGTCTCATATATAAACTGCTACTTCTATCTATCAACATCTCTACATAAGGATATATAATACTAATTCTCAGGCGCTTTAAATGTTTGAATGTGTTACTTATGTGTTTTGAGACCTACTTTTACTAACTGCTTGATGTACATATAAACTTCTAATGACATAACTATATATTCTTGCAGCATAGGTTTGGTGTATGATGGCTTATATTGTCATACACGAAGAGATGTCTAATCCCTTAAAGTCAGTTAGGACTATTTTTCAGTTAAATATGCTTTTATATACTATAATATTTATTTTTACCTCCTAGTCATTTAGCTAACTATATACACATGTCACTATGGATATCCCTTGGGGTTACCCTGCACTCACTGTAAAGGTAGTTATTGACTCCTTCCCTACGGAGGCTCTATAGTCTGGGTTTTATTGACATAGTGTCTTAACTTCTTAATATAACCTAAATTTTGTTTACACTAGCTTACCTCTATTTCAAGAAAACAACGATTATAATGTAACAGTTGACTCCCTATATGCTGGTTTGTAGCCTCCTAGCTGTCCTGTGCTAAGGAGATTGGAATCATTCTATAAGACTCCTTAACTTTATATCCCATGCCACAATTCTATCCCACTTTCTCTCCCAGACGGAATATAGCTCATTAGGACACTGAGAGTTTATAAAAATGTTTAGTAGATAGAGAATCAGACTCTTCGTTACAGGCCTCCACATATCCTTCAGTCAGTGGAGGCTCCTCTATAGGAGCACTTGAGCACGTGAACCCCCTGACACCTGATGAACCCCCTGACCCCTGATTAACAAAAAAAAAAAAAAAAAAAGATTGAGAAATAAAAAAAATAATTACAATTTTAAACCTTTTTTGCTTATTTAAATTAAAAAATCCTCCAGGCTCCACATTTAAAATTGCTGTTTTTAATTATTTATTTATTTATTTGCAGTCAATGCAGTTTTAAAGTAGAATGGTCTTTTGCCTAATACTTCTATCTATCGCACATGCTGTGCAGTGCGATAGATAGAAGTATAGGCAAAAGCCCTTTCCACTTTAAAACTGCATTGACTGCAGCGCCACCTACAGGCCAGCCCATAGGTCTCCTAACCGCACAGCTCTTAGTGTGCGAGAGCCAGCTGTCACGTGACACTCGCACACTAAGAGCTGTGTGTGTGGGAGGAGGAGTCTTGTCTTGAGGGCAGAGAGGCAGCGAGGAGGTGGAGCCGGGACGGACGGACTGCCAGCTAGAGTGAGTCACTGAGACGGACCGTGACGAAGGTCAGTGAATTTACACAATCCCACATTCACACCACGACAACCTCACAAGCATGATAGCACTGCAGCCATGCCATCAGGGCCGGTTTAACAATGGGACCAACAGGGTCCCACGCGGCACTTGACAGGGGCGGCACTTTAGTTAGTGACTACTATCACATTTAATAAAGTCAGACTGCTGCTCCTGTCTGCCGCGAGGTACCTGTGACTGTCTTCTCTTCTCAGTTCTCTGGGAATGGGATCAGTTTAATACTGACAGCTGCGCAACCGCTCCTAAGCCTAATCTACCTTTGTTTCACAGCCCAGGAGGCACTTTAGTCAGTGACTATACATAAAAGTCAGACTGCCGCTCCTGTCTGCTGCTGCTGTGACTGTCTTCTGGGGGATAAGAATAACAATGACCGCTGCACGGCCACTCCTAACCTACCTGTCTCACAGTAACTATCTGACAGACTGACTGTCTCTGTGGGGTCACTCCGGGTTGGGTAGTGGCGTGGGTGGGACTGACAGCAGCCAGCGGGTCAGGAGCGGCATTGAAGGCAAACCGCCCCTCCTAACCTTTGTTGTTGTCTGAGTCTCTGTGGGGTCAGATCTTTAGTAGGTGGGAATGGATTGATTGTCATTGACAATGTTGTCAGGAGTGGCATTGAAGGCAGAAGCAGATCGCCACTCCTAACCTTTGTTTGTAAAAATTGTGTGTGGGATAAGTGGCTGTGAGATTGTTTGACAGACAGTGGGTGGTCAGGAGCGTGGCATTAATAGCAGACCGCCGCTCCTCTGACTCTGTTTCTCACAGTCTCTGTGGGCGGTTGAGTTGACAGTACTATCTACTGTCGGATTCTGCAACCCATCATAATGTGGGACTAGATGATCTGAGCATGCGCGCAGTTACCTAGTCGCATTCCTGAGAGCACACAGTTACAGAATCAGACAGAAGTGTTCAAGTACAAAACAGCCCATCACCATCAAATATATTTTTTACAAATTTGCAGGCCTGACAGCAGTGTAAATCTTTATCAGTCTCATCAGCATACAGAGCCCCCAGCCAAGGTATCATTTTGTTTAAATGATTCCTTTAAGGAAAAGCATTATTTGATTTCTAATAAGATGCAGTGCAGACATGTTATAGTTATACCACTCCTTATACATTAGTTTAGGAAATGGATGATATAGCATTTCTAGGATAATATCTGATTACCACTTTTAAGCTAAATGTAGCATGTTCATGACATTGATGTTGCCCTACAACCAACTCTCATGAGATATGAAAAGTGGAACCATAATCTGCTGTGAAAATGTGTAAACAAATATATTTTAAATGGTTTATCTCAGTCAAAAGAAAGGCAAACACTTTTGGACACCAAAAAAATAATTTGACCAAAGGATCAGACAAACTGTGCAAAATCTTAAAGGAACATTCAGATGTACCGTGGCAATTTAGCCACAGCAAAATGTGTGCAGGACAGGTACAGTTCTGTTCTTGATACTGCAGAAAACACATCTAAAATTTTTTTTAAAAAAACTGCTGCTGTCTGATTAAATTATCCTAAGTAATAAGTATTAGTATCCCTAGAAACTTGAGTTGAGTGAATTACCTCATATTCTCTGTATGGAAATGATAATAAATAATTCCCCATATTTAGGTCCACTTTACAACCCCCCCCCCCCCCACACACACACCCTTTGTCCTCAGTTTGTAATTCATAATAGCAAATAGTCATGCAGTTTACTTGATATTTGTGTTCTTTGTGTGTGTGTGTGTGTATACAGCACATTCAGCTATATATATATGTGTATACAGCACAGTTTTATTTATATATATATATATATATATATACACACACACACACATTAAAATGGGCGGAGCCATCTGAAGGGCGGGGCTAGTGCTCCCCCATCTTCAAAAGTCACCAGCCGCCACTGCCTTCAGTACACTTCTGTGATAGTTAGGTGTATACTTTGATGTCCCAGCAATGTGAAGCAGTGGTCAATATTTATTCAGGTTTCCCTGCTCATCTAGTGGCCCTCATAAATTTTTGTATTCCATTCAATAATATTATATGTGGCTGGGGCAATAGGATTTTTTGCTATGATTGCTAAATGTTTAACTTACTTATCTATCTGCTATATAAAGCTCTATACCCACAGTCCTTATTATAGATTGTATTAGGGACCTGAACCCTTTCCCCTGTACCTAATAACTACTCCCATGTTATACTTACTATATTTAGTTTCAACCTAGTGCCAGGGCTGACTCTGCCATTTAATGTTTGTGACAATTACCACCTCATTTGGTATATAAAAATTTACATTGCTGACTTAGTTAACAGTCACCAGGCTTTTTAAGTTGATTCCAAAATAGCCTAATATTATTTGTTGCTCTAGTATGCACGACTATGTTCTTATGCTCACTTTCTTTAAGCGCATGGGTTCTGTGAAACAAGATTGTGTTCATATTTGGAAATAGTCATTCTGCTCTTGATGGCTCCGCCCTCACATCCCCATTCCCACACTCAGGCTTAGGCCTGGGTTAATATTATTTTGTCTATACTTGCTTTATAACACCCCCCCCGTACTTCTATATTGAGCGGCTCTCGCCCGCTGCATCCCCCTTCCCCATAAAACTATAGAGCTACCTCCTCCCTGGCCCCAATCTTATTAGAACAGATACCCTACTCTTCTTTTTATATTACTGGGAGAGGACCATTTTTGTTTATATTACATTTATGATTCTCTATAATGAAACCGAAGTCTCTCTATATGATAGCCCACATTTTATAGTAACGCTTGAGATATTTGAATATATTACACTTCTGTTTATACTGTGTATACATTTATCTTGAAATGTTTTGGGGCACACCCTATAAATTGTATTTGTTTATGACTTCAATAAAAAAAAAAAAAAAAAAATACCAGCGGTCGTTAAAAAGCAGCATTGGGACCGGCCAACGCTGCTTTATAAGCCTAACGCACAACTCGTAATCTAGCCAATTGTTTTTAAATTGTAGGATATTTTGTCTTAAAAGGAAAAGGATGAACAGGTTTAGTAATATGATTAAAAGGGCAAATATTAGAAAGCAAAACTAGAAGATGGACACTATACTGTCTACAATAAAAAAAATAGTATTTCATACCAGTTAGTGATTATAATGCAATAACTATATTAATTTACATGTATATTAAATTGTGTGTGAGCAAACACACCCAAATCACCATGTATTACAGGATTAATACACAAAAGATTGTGCTGAAAAATTTAAACCAAATAAGATCTTTTCTGTTGATTTTACATTTTTTTCTACAGAAAAAATATGAATCACTAAGCTCAGTAGATGGCAGTGCCTGACACAATGACTAGTAAATTAAATTGTGATATTTC
Source organism: Bombina bombina (assembly GCF_027579735.1). NCBI lineage: Eukaryota > Metazoa > Chordata > Amphibia > Anura > Bombinatoridae > Bombina > Bombina bombina. The sequence continues at coordinate 1,229,137,671 of NC_069502.1, forward strand.
TTAAACACAATCATGTGTGACAGATTCTATATGGTTTCCACTTTCAATTGTACAAGCTCTCTATTTTCTTTTGCCTGTAATTAATAAATGCTATTACTTTAAAAAAAAAAAAAAAAAAAAAACACCCTTGACAGTAGGTTTGAACATCTTTCAACATGTGTGGCCAAAAAGCGTAATCACGTAATATTTCATACGTGAGTTTGGCACCACGATGACCAGATGTGGGAGCATCATGGGCATGTTGAAGCATTAGACCTCTGAACTTGGTGGGTACTACCCACTGCTGGATGCCAGTTTTGGAGGTTCTAATTAATAAACCGTCCTGTAACTTGAATTGTGATCTAGATTTTATTAAGATTCTAAGATCTTCTTTGCCAATACAATCATCTTTTGAGATGGGGTTGCTTTCAGGATCTTCTATGTGTTTATAGAAGATGCCTACAATGGGGTCTTCTTTTTGACTAGTGATCAGGTCCTCACTAGGAGAATCCTGACTCCATTGTACCAAGTTAGGTTCACTCTGTTGTTTTGCCTGGTTTCTGGTAATGGCTTCTACCTGAATTGCACCCATTAAGTGGTCAATATTAAGGAGTTCTCCAGTTATGGCTCCTTGTTTGGCTAATGAATCCGCAAGGTCATTGCCTTCCTTATCGGGACCTAGAACTTTGGAATGACCCTTGGTCTTTTTCCAGTGTATGGTTAAATCATTTGATACCACCAGATTATCAATCTCGCAGAACAACTTGCCATGCTTGACTGGTTTGTTATTGCTTTTCTGCATGCCATTTCTTTTCCAAGTTGGCAGGTATTCAACAAAACTGTCACGCACATAATTTGAGTCAGTTATGATCACAAATTCATGAATACCATGTTCAATAGCCATTTCAATGGTTTTGAAAACAGCAGTTAGTTCTGCAACTTGACTGGATCTTGGTCCAATGTTGAAACCTATAGATATATTTGGGAATTCCTTTGCCCCAGTTATACCAATGCCAGCGACTAATCTGCGCTCATTATCAATAGTGGCATGGTAAGAACAACCATCAACATACACCCAAGGTAATGTTTGACAATGGTCCTCATTGTATATTTTATATGGGGAAAGCAATTGTTCCTCCAGAAAATCATCTTCTGATAATTCTTCCCCAGGATTTCTAGCAGTACAGTCGTGGAGCTCAGCAAGCCCCTGTGCGACTGGATTCTTTTTATTCTGCTTGTAGCGAATTTCTAAGGGCCAGCCTTGTAAGGAAAGAGTCCACGCTGTTATGCGGCTATTTGACAAATTCCCATCTCTTATTCTCTCACTTTGCAAATATAGCAAAGGCTGGTGGGCCGTTTCTACAATAATTTTCTCGCCCTGTATATAGCTGCAGAAATTTTGTAGAGCCCATACAGTAGATAAGAGGGCTTTTTCGCAATCGTTAAACTTTATTTCTACTGGGGATAGATTTTTGCTCGCATAAGCAATGGCTTTGTTCAAATTATCATGCTTTTGGTATAAAACAGCACTCATGCTTATATCTGTGTAACCTGTCTCTAAGAAGAAAGGTTTACCACCTTCAGGGTACGCTAAGCAAGGTGCTTGAGTGAGTTTTCTCTTCAGCTCTCTGACGGCTGTCTCTTGAGACTCACTCCAGTGCCATTTCACATCCTTCTTTAGAAGAAGTAGTAGTGGTTTAGCTAATTCCGCATAATTATCAATGAATTTGCGAGAACAATTCGTCATACCCAGGAAGGATCTCAATTCCCTTAAGTTAGTTGGGTTTTTAGAATTCACTATAGCTTCCACCTTTTTCTTCTGGGGATTTAATCCTTCAGAGGTAACTTCATGTCCCAAGAAGTTTACACGAGTGCGGCACCATTGAGCTTTTTGTAAGGATAATTTGACACCTGCCCTTTTAAGTTGGCTGAGGACATGTTTAAGCTCTGCGACATGTTTTTCAAAGTCTGTGCTTTTGATTAAAACATCATCAACATAAGATAAGGTCCCCCTTTCCAGTGCATCAGGCATAGCCTTATGCATGAATACAGCAAATTCATGTCCAGAATTTATGTATCCAAAAGGAAGTCTTTGAAATGCATATTGGACCTTTTGGAAAGAGAATGCTAGCTTATACTGGTCCTCCTCATGTACCTTTATGGTCCAGTATCCCTGTGCACAATCAATGGCAGTGAATATTTTGGATCCCTGCATTTGTGCTAGGCACTGGTCAATGTATGGTACAGGCCAACCAGACATGTATACTCGTTTGTTTAGCTGTCTTATGTCAGCACACAAACGCCATTGTCCATTGGGCTTAAGGAAACCTAGAATAGGATTATTATAAGAGCTGTGCACCTGTCGTATAATACCCCTTTCTTCCAAGTTCCTTATGATTTCTGCGAGAGAATCATATGAGGCTAAAGGAAGTCTGTATTGTTTAACAAAGACAGGTGGTGCATTGGGATCTGTTTGTATCCTTGCAATGTGCAAGTCTGTAGTACCACAGTCATAAGAATCCTTAGCAAAAATATCCTTGAACTCCATTAGGAGTTCTCGCAGCTGTTGGAGTTCATCATCGCTGGAACAGCCATTAGCTAAGGATATTTGCTCTTCAACTATTTGCTGAAATCCTGGAAAGATATCAGGCTGTCCTATTTCATAGGCTTCTTCCAACCTAGAGGTGAGATCCCCTTGATTATAGTTTACATTGCTCCCATGACTCTGGGTATTGGGGTAATCTTGCTGTTTGATTGGCTGATCAAACACTAGAGAGGCTTCTTCAATTTTACAGATGCCTTCCTCTGAGCTGAAGGGATAAATAGACTGAATATTAAATAGACCCTCTGGCATAGATGCAAAGGATTGTTCTATTAATTGTTCTTCAGTTAAGTATCCTTCAGGTATTAGCCCAATTACATTATTCTGGAATCCAAAAGTGTAATAACTTGATTCCAGTGCATATCCTATGGTAGTTCCCTTGGATAATGTTATATCCTGTGGGGTCATGTTATGTACAATAATATGTATTGGAACAGTTCCAATATTCACCATAGGAGTGTAGGTCACTGTGACACCCAGATTTTGTATTCTATGGGAGAGGCAAATCAGTGTTTCAGAAGTTTTTAATTTCTGACCTCTCTTTACCTGTAAGGGTAAAAGAAATTTATCAGCCCCAGCAGGAATTATAACATCGCTAGATACCTGCATATTCACAGCATATGGCAATTGCTGGTTTGATTTCAGGGCTGCATTTTCATCCTGAAATGCTTCAGGGTCCCCCTTTAACCTGCTCCAGAGGCAAGAGTTAATCAAATCTATTTGTATGGCATATCTATGTAAGATATCATTTCCAATGTATATTTGATTATGGGGAGTATTTAAAACTAAAAACAGGTGCTTCACTGACTTATTACCAATAGAGATAGATAATAAGCACTTAGCTGTGATGTTATAGCTTTCAGACCTGTTATCCAGGTTGTGGACACAGTGGTCTTGGGGAGAAAGATATTTAATCACTTTAGGTTCAGCTATTTGCGCTAATAAACCTTCGCTTATATAGCTAGCTTCCTGTTTTAAACTCAACTTGGCATATTTTGTTGTACCAAGGTCATGCATTTGTATAGGGATAAATAGATCCTCTTTAACTCTCTCAATCACTGTGAGGTATTGAGCGTGTCCTCCCCCCTTAGGGATTCTATGATCCCCTTTGTGGAGGGATATGGTTAATACATCGCCATCTAGGGAAATATTCGCTATCTTTCCAGGCGAAATTTTAAAAGTATTACCATCAGAGCCACTAAAAGGAGTCTGATCATCTATTTGTAGAATAGTGATTTCAGGTACAGAGTTATTCCTGAAATGACTCTCCACAGCATCTGGTTTCTCTTCCACCACGTGACAGCTATGTCGGGTGCAAGATATACCAGATTTTTCATAATTGATGGGCCTTTTAACTTGTGACCAAATTACATTATTTATGCAATCAATTATGGTGCTTAATCGCTTCAGGAGATCACTACCAATAATTAAACGATCAGTTGGCAGATCCACTATAATGACAGGGTGTCTTATGACCCTGTTCCCCAATTTAAATTTTAACCGGGCAGTACCGTAAACTTTTAGGGAGTCACCCCCAACACCTATTAGGGAACCATCAAATTCTTTTATTTTAGGTTTGTGGGGTGTTAGCTCATTTAGCTGTGTGTAGTACCTGTGGGATAAGATAGTTGCCTGAGAACCGGTGTCAATTAATCCCATGATAGGTTTTGGAGACTGAATCTTGCAGCTCAACTAAATACCTTCCTGCAGTCTCTACCATTTCACACATAAAGTTGGCGTTATCATACATCTGTGGGCTTCGCCACGTGTTACCTGAGTTCGCCATGCTTTCCGATGCAGAAGAAGCTTCATACCTACCGGTCTCCTCTATGACAGGGTCAGTTGGATTCTTGTGTACTGCATCTGTGGAAATAAGGTTAAGAGAGTGCTGCAAAGGAAGAGGTTTGTTAATTTTTCCCGGATGAGGTTGCCTGTCATCACAGCTAAATTGTCCGTTTCCGGTCTGTGGGGAGAGAACATGATTAGTATCATTGATATTTAAACCATACATTTTGCATATCTGTCCCCTCCCTCTCAGGTGATGCTGCAGTATTTATGACTGTGCCTGTGGTCCACTGTTGACCACTGGCTGTACCCCTAAAAAAAGTTTGGTTGCTGAGCCGTAGAAGGTTGACTCATATTAGCGAATTGTTCACTCAACCGATTTAACTGGGTAAACAACATATCTACCTGATTGTACAAGTTACCTCTACCCCTGGGCCTATCTCTTGGTGCCCCATAATAATGATTCCTGGACCATTGGGTTCCCTCAGAATCAGGGCTGCTATTTCTATTCTGATGTGGTTGCCCCTGGGATTCAGCTTGTTCAGTATTGGTACTTTGGGGAGCATTATATATCTGGGGTGTCTGGTTACCCTGAGAATATCTTCGCCGTCTATTGTATCTACCCTTGCGCGGATACCAATTATTTGATGAGTATTCTCTTTGTGAGTAATTATTCACCTGATTATGTCCCCCACTTTGGTTATAGTCTCCCTGCGCAGGGAAGGGGGCAGAGTTAAACCTCTGTGGAGATGGCCTGTTTTGACTGGCCACCTCCGCATAGGTCTTCTTTTTAGACTCCAAATTGAGGGGGTTAGGTGACATCCTAGTTTCAGCTACAATTTTGGGTTTTGACTCCTTTTTCACCCCCTGTTCACTGGATTGCTGAATAGAGTATAATTTTGTACTCTCTTTGATCAGCCATTCCAATGAGCAGTCCTCATCAAAATCTCTAGCTAAGTTAATTTTGATGGGTGTAGGCAATGCTTCAAAAAATAAATTTACAAATTCTGAGCCATCAAATCTGGGATTATCTTCAGCCATACTGTACGCATTTTTCAATTCAGAAAGGAATTCGATTGGACGCTATTATAGCGGCAGTTTTAGTTCGATATTGCCCGAATTCTTTTCTGCATTGTCGTTTTATCCCACTCCAGGAATGAATATTCATATCCTTTAGTGAAGCAAAGAATTTGTGATGTTTACTGTCAAATACCCAAGGCAGAAATTCAATTTTCAATTTCTCACTTGTAACATTCATTATAGCTAACGCATTTTCAAAAGCCTCTAAATGATCAATTACAGATGTTGTTCCCTTATTGGAGAATATAGGTACTGCACGTTGTACGAAGGTGATTATTTTATGGGAATCATATACTTTGTCAGACTTACTTTGGGGTTCTCTGTTAGAGTTTCCCTCCCCCGCACCAGCTGCGTTACAGCAGTCCTCTGGATTTATATCATGAGGTGACTGCCTATTTGGGAAATCTATTTCTGACCCATTAGGGATCATTTGTCTATACTGTTCCATATATTTCTGTACCTCGTCCTTGACGCGTTCGCTAAAGGAGTTAGTATTATCTGCATTATTCTCACTGTTAATATAAGGGTTTTCATTATGGCGATATGACCTTTTTAAATCGCTTAATTCTCTCTGGCTTTGCGCAAGCTGTTTATTTAAATCTTGTATCTGTACGAGTAAGTCCATGTTATGCTTATCTAAGGCGGTTAGGTTTTGGGCAAATTCATCCATCTTATTTTTGGCTATTTTTAAATCCTCTTCGCGTCTGCGTGAGGAACGAATACTATTTTCTAGCTCCTGTATTTGCAATCTTTGTCTATGACACAAAACGACATTTCGTCAATAATGCATATTAAAAGGGGCCAAGATTTTAGTATTAGTTCGTCTAGCTTTTTGAGAGTCTTGCATTGATTAATCATTAATAATTCCTGGAAGAATTCATTCTCTTCATTCCACATATTATTATTAACGGTAATATTTTTAGCTCTAGTTTCAAGCATATCCACAAAATCATTTAATTCACCCGCAATATTTAACTTCCCTTTAATGTAACTTAAGATATCTTTCTTAAGGACCTGACCTTTAGTAATGGGTATTGTAATGGGACCATTTTCATCGCTATGTATAGAATTAAATGAGTCACTTCTGGCTACAGACATTATTATATTGGTTTAGTATTCAGTTAAATTAAAACGCTAATACAATTTTTGCCAATAAAAAGAGAGAAAAAAATGTATATTTAAAAAAAAAAAATAGTATTAATTTTGAAATATGAAAAATTAATATTTCGAAATATGAAAAATTAATATTTTGATTAACTTTGAAAATATGAAAAATTTATATTTTTGATTAATTTTTAAATATGAAAAATCAATATTTTTATTAATTTTTCAAAAATTAATCTTTAATAATATTTCAAGATATTAATATCAATCTTGAAATATGAAAATCAATATTTCAACTTTTCAAAAATTATATCTTCAAAATATTAATATCGAAATAGGGAAAAAAAATATTTTATAATAATTTCTATTTACTACAAATATATTATATCAAATATGATGGATTTAATAAACCTCAAACAGTGCCTCCAATATATTATGTCAGTATATTTATGAAAATCTTAGTAGTTGCTCTCCAAATAATATATCAGCTTATGGCAGGGTTATAACACAATACAAATAATAATTATCCTTAAAAATAGAAACCCTTAATCAACATGCATCTACTAGAAATCATACAATTAATATAAATATCTGAATTCTTTTATTTAGTTAATATCCATGAACATTTTTTAAATATATTTGCAATATTAGAATATGACACAATATTATATACGTTAAAACCAACTATTAAGATATGCTATCCTTCTTATAAAACCCAGAAAAATGTATCCTTAAAACCAACCTTTCATTCAGAGCTGCATTTAAAATATTACAATGAGACTACAACCTTTAACATCCAAGCAATGCAATTCTAAACAGTGCTTATAAACAATAGGATAATATATATATTCTGCTATTTAACTGCAATTTATCCTAATAAAATATTAATTTACAATATCAGAACTTGCACAGATAAGTTACTTAGCCTACAAAAGACAAACTTAACACCATATAGGACTATGAGACATTAATTAAAATACAAACTGCTCTCTTAATCTATCAACTGTAATTTAAACTGCAGTGACTTTAAAATATCACATGTAATTAGCAGCCCTTTTCTTATACTTTACCAAAATGATCGAAATAGATAATTCAGTTACCAGAAATTTCTTGTTTCATCTCAGAAGACAGATAAGTAACTTTTGCAATCAATGAGAAAGAGGTAGTCAGCTTGTTCAGAATGGTTTCAAAATGCCCAGCAGCAGATATCATCCAAAGTTAAACAGCCTTTTCTCTATCTCTCTCTTGCTTACTTATCTATGTTTTCACTCATTTATGAAATCATGTGGGTGGCACTACGGGAGCTGACCTTCCCATTGGTCACCTGGGAAGTCTAATCGGATTGGCTCTTGGAAATTTAATTTTTAACAGCCAAAAAGCCTTCTGGCTGTAGTTCTCGCAACATAACACAGGGGGCAGCGTGATGGACAGACACAGCAATACATACAGAATTTTTAGACAGTGAAATTATTATTTCTTTAAAATATGTAATAACTGCCATAATTTCTTGTATTAATCTCTCACAATATTCATTTTATATGAGGCAGGATCACGTCACCTCTCTGATCATTTTGATATCAAACATCAATATGACTTTAGCATATACTATATTAAGGCAATTTAATACTGTTAATTATTAGCTTAAAATGCATTACAATTTTATCAGTATCCTGGCATTTATATATAAATAATAGCCTATTTTGAATTCAGTATTGTATTGTATTCCAACAAGAATATGCCATATTTCATGTTTCTAATGGATCTTGGAGCATGAATCCTTTCTATGCAGATACATTTTCACTTCCATGCAGTATCTTGTATTTGTCATCATCTTAGTTCCATCTGGAAAATAGGAAAGCATGTTATATATACATGTAAAGGTAAATGAAGGAGTGAGCCGCTGTATAATTAAAATCCAAGAAAAATCTTTATTCCAGCAGGTTAAAAATGGGAGGCATCCCTAAACAAAAATGAGCAACACAGAGCTGCTAACATGTTTCGGCCATGGTGGACGTAGTCATAGCATGCTATACAGTTCTCTACAAAGGTTTAAAACAGGTAACGCAGTACCTGATTGGTAAGATAATTAAGAGTAGGAGACGCCCACTTCTGTAACAGCACACAAATAATTAACCCTAGACTGCCACAGCATTGCAGAATAAATAATAAATTGGATAGGACTGATGCATACAAGTAGCATAAGTACATAGTTAAAGAGCACCAACAATAGTATTAACCAATAGTACTGCTTCAGCTGAAAAGGTATAAGCAAAAATATACATATTAGTACATATTTTATATACATATAAACTGATGTTATACATATTATACATATGTTATGCATGTTTTAAATTTTTATTTAAGTACAAATACATAGACAAAATGCCTCTATAATGGCTTGTACCATATGGTGTGAATGAGATATGTGTGTATCCAAATGAATTAATAAACTGGGAAGATAAATAAACTTTCATAAATATCCTATATGGACATGATAGGATACAATAACATATGTCATGCACACCACATCCCACTACATCACAGAGATAAACAGCAAAACTGACATTAGATATATTGTCACATATTAGCAATACATACATTCAAATGTCTAATTTATAAACATAAGCAATGCACACGTTAAGTCATAGATATACAAAGCATATTAGGGAACCATATATAGCTCTGTTAAACCCATCAATATAAGAATAAATGAACCGCTGTTATACCCGCCTGGTCGGGTCTTGTGTCAGTCAGCCCAGGTACCTATCATTCTGATTGGGACTCCCCCCCCCCCCGCACATACGTCACTGAGGATGTCAGTGGAGCCTCTTCCTGGATCGCAGAGACACACGCTGGGATCGTGTGCTGGATGAAGAAGCCGGATCAGCAGCATACGGCAGGTGGAGGAAAAGATTTACAGTTGGGCAGAGTAAGTCACAGCCCCGGAGTCCTCCTTGCGCCTATAGCGATCGGCCATCAAGGTATAATTTTTCCCTTTTCTCTTGCATACAGAGGTAGGGGGGGGGAATCATCTAAGGATAGCACCGCCATTTGTTCTCACAGGTCCTGGTGAAGATTAGTTCCGTTACACAGTTTTATACAGACTTCACTCTTTTTGTATTTGTATATGAACTGCTGTAGTGTGCCTATTGCGTCTTGAATTCTATATATACATGTAATTCAAATATGGTATTATTAAAAATTTTATTTAATCTATAATAATTCTGAATTTATTTCCTATATAAATGTCCCATGCAGCAATTATCTATTAATACAATGCGTTTATATTTATTATCATATAAAAGACCGTCACATAGCCATTAAAAATATATATATTTTCTTATAATGCTGAAATGTATTTTACTTGCCTATAACATAGTTGTTTTAAAATTTCATTGTGAGCCATTTGCTTTCTCTGTGTTATCCTAAGGTCTTCACTGCCCTTTCAGTACTCAGTTCCCAGACTCTTTGTCTCTTACTCACCACATGGGGTCCCCTGCACCTAAGTGCAATGCTGAAACTCTCATAAGATTTGTCACCTGAGCTAGATTCTTAGGTACATTGGGAGGGGTAAATAGATTTTATCTCACATTCCCAAGCAATCACACATATGGTTTCTGAAACTGTGGCTACATTTTAATTAAACCAAATGCCTTAGTGTCAAGCCTTTGGAGACATCCTGGAGATGTGTATTCAGAATTTTACCTGTGTTAATTTTCAGTTCCTTGTGGTTATACAATTGCATAATTTAGCATATTGAGTGTGGGAGATCTCTAAATGAATTATTTGATGTGCACATCCACAGACTTATTAAATAAAGACAATTATACTTGTATATATTATTTAATAATGTTTCAAATACCTTGACAATCCTATCTTTCTCTTGTAAGGTGTATCCAGTCCACGGGTTCATCCATTACTTGTGGGATATTCTCCTTCCCAACAGGAAGTTGCAAGAGGACACCCACAGCAGAGCTGTCTATATAGCTCCTCCCCTAACTGCCACCCCCAGTCATTCTCTTGCAACTCTCGACAAGAAAGGAAGTATCAAGAGATATGTGGTGACTTAGTGTAGTTTTACCTTCAATCAAGAGTTTGTTATTTTTAAACGGTACTGGCGTTGTACTGTTTTTCTCTCAGGCAGAAATTAGAAGAAGCCAAACCAGTCTGGAGACCTAACCAGGCTTGGAATAAGGGAAAGCAGGCCAAGAAACCTGCTGAAGGAGTAGCCCCTGATCCGGGACCGGATCTAGTGGGGGGCAGACTCTCTCTCTTCGACCCAGGCTTGGGCAAGAGACGTCCAGGATCCCTGGGCATTAGAGATTGTTTCCCAGGGATATCTTCTGGACTTCAAAGCTTCATCTCCAAAGGGGAGATTTCATCTTTCACAATTATCTGTAAACCAGATAAAGAGAGTGGCATTCTTATGTTGTGTTCAAGACCTGCTGGTTATAGGAGTGATCCACCCAGTTCCAAGGGAGGAACAGGGGCAGGGCTTCTATTCAAATCTGTTTATAGTTCCCAAAAAAGAGGGAACTTTCAGTCCAATCTTGGATCTCAAGATCCTAAACAAATTTCTCAGGGTCCCATCCTTCAAGATGGAGACTATCCGAACCATCCTCCCTATGATCCAGGAGGGTCAATATATGACTACCGTGGACTTAAAGGATACTTATCTCCACATTCCGATTCACAGAGATCATCATCAGTTCCTCAGGTTCACCTTCTTAGACAGGCATTACCAGTTTGTGGCTCTTCCCTTCGGGTTAGCCACAGCACCAAGAATCTTTACGAAGGTTCTAGGGTCCCTACTGGCGGTTCTAAGGCCACGGGGCATAGCGGTGGCTCCTTACCTAGACAACATTCGGATACAGGCGTCGACTTTTCAAATCGCCAAGTCCCATATGGACATTGTTCTGGCTTTTCTGAGGTCTCACGGGTGGAAGGTGAATGAAGAAAAAAGTTCTCTCTCCCCTCTCACAAGAATTTCCTTCCTAGGAACACTGATAGATTCAGTAGAAATGAAAATTTTTCTAACAGAGTTCTGGTTATCAAAGCTTCTAACTTCCTGCCGTGCTCTTCATTCCACTTCTCGGCCGTCAGTGGCTCAGTGTATGGAAATAATCGGCCTAATGGTAGTGGCAATGGACATAGTTCCGTTTGCTCGCCTACATCTCCGACCACTGCAACTTTGCATGCTCAATCAGTGGAATGGGGATTACACAGATTTGTCCCCACTGCTAAATCTGGATCAAGAGACCAGGGATTCTCTTCTCTGGTGGTTCTCTCGGGTCCATCTGTCCAGGGGAATGAGTTTCCGCAGGCCAGAGTGGACTATAGTCACGACAGATGCCAGCCTTCTGGGCTGGGGCGCAGTCTGGAACTCCCTGAAGGCTCAGGGTTCGTGGACTCAGGAGGAAGCCCTCCTTCCGATAAACATTCTGGAACTGAGAGTGATATTCAATGCTCTTCAGGCTTAGCCTCAACTAGCTGCGGTCAGGTTCATCAGATTTCAGTCGGACTATATCACGACTGTAGCCTATATCAACCATCAGGGGGACAAGAAGCCCCCTGGCAATGTTGGAGGTTTAAAAGATAATTCTATGGGCAGAGGTTCACTCTTGCCATCTCTCAGCTATCCATATCCCAGGAGTAGAGAACTGGGAGGCGGATTTTCTAAGTCGGCAGACTTTTCATCCGGGGGAGTGGGAGCTCCATCCAGAGGTATTTGCCCAGCTGATTCAACTATGGGGCAAACCAGAAGTGGATCTGATGGCATCTCGTCAGAACGCCAAGCTTCCCTGTTACGGGTCCAGATCAAGGGATCCCCAGGCAGCGCTGATAGATGCTCTAGCAGTGCCCTGGTCCTTCAGCCTGGCTTATGTGTTCCCACCATTTCCTCTCCTCCATCGTCTGATTGCCAAGATCAAGCAGGAGAGAGCTTCTGTGATTTTGATAGCACCTGCGTGGCCACGCAGGACTTGGTATGCAGATCTGGTGGACATGTCATCCCTTCCACCATGGACTCTGCCGCTGAGGCAGGACCTTCTACTCCAAGGTCCATTCAAACATCCAAATCTAATTTCTCTGCGGCTGACTGCTTGGAGATTGAACACTTGATTTTATCAAAACGTGGTTTCTCCGAGTCGGTCATTGATACCTTAATTCAGGCTCGAAAGCCTGTCACCAGGAAAATCTATCATAAGATATGGTGTAAATATCTTCATTGGTGTGAATCCAAGGGTTACTCATGGAATAAAGTCAGGATTCCTAGGATATTATCCTTTCTCTAAGAAGGATTGGAGAAGGGATTGTCAGCTAGTTCCTTAAAGGGACAGATTTCTGCTCTGTCTATTCTTCTGCACAAGCGTCTGGCAGATGTTCCAGGCGTTCAGGCGTTTTGTCAGGCTTTAGTTAGAATCAAGCCTGTGTTTAAACCTGTTGCTCCGCCATGGAGTTTAAATTTAGTTCTTAAAGATCTTCAAGGGGTTCCGTTTGAATCTCTGCATTCCATAGATATCAAGCTTTTATCTTGGAGAGTTCTGTTTTTGGTAGCTATCTCTTCGGCTCGAAAAAGCAGTGTTAGCTACGCGGGTCTTTACCGACAAAACTCTAAATCTAGGCACATATTTTTATATTTAAAAAAAAAAAAAAGCACCAATGGAACAGTAAACATATATGGTATGCAAGGACAAGTGTAATCAGAATTTACATTTACAGTAGCAGGGGAAGGAGTGCAGATTTGTGATCAGACTAATGCCCTTTGAAATGTGTTTAGTGTATTTTTTTTTCTGCTGTAATTGCATCTTTCTATGTAGCCAAGCATTATACTGGCTTTATTTGTCTATTTTTTTGCATTGTTTATACACTTTTAATTAATCTGATTCAATAAAAGTCAGATTCCTTTCATCTGCTGTTGCTGTTGGGGAAATGCAATTAAAAAAAAAAACATAATTGTGTTGAAAGTCATTGATTTAATGTCATGATGTATGATATGTAATGGGATTTGCAAAGGATTTATGTGTAGAGTGTCCATTTCACTCAAACATTAATATTCCTCTAACCTAAAATATGCAATTCTGAATGTGTCTATTAATATTGGGATGACATGCATTTAATCCTATTGTAAAAGAGATTTCTTTCATGTAATTGGCAAGAGTCCATGAGCTAGTGACATATGGGATATACATTCCTACCAGGAGGGACAAAGTTTCCCAAACCTCAAATTGCCTATAAATACACCCCTCACCACACCCACAATTCAGTTTTACAAACTTTGCCTCCTATGGAGGTGGTGAAGTAAGTTTGTGCTAGATTTCTACGTTGATATGCGCTAAGTTCTCAGCATTTTGAAGCCCGATTCCTCTCAGAGTACAGTGAATGTCAGAGGGTTGTGAAGGGAGTATCACCTATTGAATGCAATGGTTTTCCTCATGGGGATCTATTTCATAGGTTCTCTGTTATCGGTCGCAGAGATTCATCTCCTACCTCCCTTTTCAGATTGACGATATACTCTTATATACCATTACCTCTACTGATACTTTTTCAGTACTGGTTTGACTATCTGCTATATGTGGATGGGTGTCTTTCGGTAAGTATGTTTTCATTACTTAAGACACTCTCAGCTATGGTTTGGCACTTTATGTATTATTATAAAGTTTTAAATCTATGTATTGTACTTATATTTGCCATGAGTCAGGTTTATGTATATTTCCTTTTGCAGACTATCAGTTTCAAAATTGGGAAAAACATATTTAGGAAGTAATTTTTTCTTACCTGGGGTATAGTCTTTTCTTCAAAATTTACTGTTTTCATTAATTTTCACGGGCAAAATTTAGGCTTGCAAGGCCGCAAAATGCTGATATTTATTGCGTCATTCTTGGCGTGAGAATTTTTTTGCCACAAAGGTACATTCCGTGATGCAAATTCGCCATTTCTGGCGCCTTAGTTGATGCCAGGTTTCCTTGCACAAGGCTGCGTCTGCCATGACGCGAGTTGCGTCATTTTCCGGATGTTGTTAGTGCCCAAAAATGTTGTTTTGCGTTGTACCTCATATTTGGCGCCAAATTATTTTATTATTTAAACCCCACTTCCTATATGCCTCTTGCCCTTTTCTATGCTCAGAGGGCTATGCTGTTTGCATTTTTTTCCCATTCCTGATACTGCCATATAAGGAAATTGATAATTTTGCTTTATATGTTGTTTTTTCTCTTACATTTGCAAGATGTCTCAATCTGATCCGGTCTCAGAAATCACTGTTGGAACTCTGCCGCCGGATAACGGTTCTACCAAAGCTAATTGCATGTGTTCTAAACTTGTGGAGGTTATTTCTCCAGCTGTGGCTTGTAATAGTTGTCATGATAAACGTTTACATGCAGATAATGTGTCCATCAGTAATAGTACATTGCCTGTTGCTGTTCCCTCAACATCTAATGTACAAAATATACCTGTGAATATAAAAGATTTTATTGATGATGCGATTCAGAAGGCTTTGTCTGCCATTCCGCCTTCTAATAAACGTAAAAGGTCTTTTAAAACTTCTCATAAAGATGATGAATTTTCAAATGACCCAAAACATACTGAATTATCCTCCTCTGATGAGGATCTATCTGATTTAGAAGATCATACCTCAGTTCCTTGTTGAAAGAAGTGTTAATTACTTTGGATATTGAGGAAACTAGTCCTCTTGATATTAAAACTAGTTAACGTTTATATTCTGTTTATAAACCTCCTGTGGTTACTCCAGAGGTTTTTCCAGTTCCTGGTGCTATTTCTGATATGATTTCAAAGGAATGGAATAGGCCTGGTACTTCTTTTATTCCTTCTTCTAAGTTTAAAAAGTTGTATCCTTTGCCAGCAGCCAGATTGGAGTTTTGGGAAAAAATCCCCAAAGTTGATGGGGCTATTTCTACTCTTGCAAAACGTACTACTATCCCTATGGAAGATAGTACTTATTTTAAGGATCCTTTAGATAGGAAACTTGAATCTTATCTAAGGAAAGCTTATTTATTTTCTGGCTATCTTCTCAGGCCTGCAATTTTTATAGCTGATGTTGCAGCTGCATCAACCTTCTGGTTGGAAAGCTTAGCGCAACAGGAAACAGATTCTGATATTTCTAGCATTGTTCGCTTGCTTCAACATGCTAATCATTTTATCTGTGATGCTATTTTTGATATAATCAAAACTGATGTTAAATCTATGTCTTTAGCTATTTTAGCTAGAAGAGCTTTGTGGCTCAAATATTGGAATGCTGACATGGTATCTAGATTACTATCTCTTTCTTTCCAAGGTAACAATTTATTTGGTTCTCAGTTGGATTCCATTATTTTAACTGTCACTGGGGAGAAGGGAGTTTTTTTTTACCTCAGGATAAAATATCTAAAGGTAAATCTAAAGCTTCTAATCATTTCCGTTCTTTTTGACAGAATAAGGAACAGAAACCAAATCCTTCCCCCAAGGAATCTGGTTCCAATTGGAAGCCATCTTCATGTTGGAATAAATCCAAGCCCTTTAAGAAACCAAAGCCAGCCCCCAAATTTGCATGATGGTGTGGCCCTCATTCCAGTTCAGCATAACGTGGAGCCTGTTTATTGGAAGGCACACAAAGGTTCAACTTATGAGAGGACAGCCAAAACCTCTCACCAACCTGGTAGGAAGGTGCAGGCAGACGCCTACAATCAGCCTGGAACTTTTGGCGCTGCATAGAACGATGAAGGCAATCCTGAATCTGCACCCACGGGGAACGGAATTGCCGGAGATGCTCCTCCAAAGCCGGAATACCCTGAGACATGAATGAATTGGGCAACAAGGATGGTTAAAACCCATAATTCGCCATGAAAACACTTACTTGAATCCTCCAATATGTATCCGTTTCTTACATATTGTAGGATTCAAGTAAGTGTTTTCACACTATAAAGACTGAGTTAACTAACAAGTGAGAAATATCCTAACATCTTCAAAGACACCTTATTCGCATTCCCTTAAACCTGCATAGTGGGGGGTTTGATTATTAAGTGATAATAACAAGTGACAGTGTTGAGCTACATCACAATATCTTACCTGATATTGTCACGATCCCCTCCGTTCATCGCCGTCTCGCCGCGGCTCCCGGATTTCTTCTGTTTTCATTACGTCATGTTGCCTAGCAACATGACGCATTTTCTGACACTCCCTCTGATGTCACGGCCCTCTCTCTCAGCCTTTAAATCACGGTGGGAGATCTTACTCGGGGCCCGTTTGTAAAACCTGTCTGCGGTTCAGTGAGTACTCTGTTTTGTCTGTATCTGACCATTGCCTGCCTGACTTTGCCTATTCTAAATCCCTCAACTTGTCTCCTGGAAAACGACCATTGCCTGTCTGACCTTGCTAATTCTAAGAACCTTCAAACTCTCTCTCCTGGATTTATTAACTCCTGTCTGTTTGACCTTGCTTGCCTCAATCTTTGCAAACCTGCTTAAAGGGACATAATCTTTGTTTGTTGCAAACCTGCTAAAAAGGAACATTAATCATTTGTTTACTGATAACCTGCTTAAAGGGACATTATCTTTGTTTGTTGCAAACCTGCTAAAAAGGAACATTTATCATTTGTTTGCTGATAACCTGCTTAAAGGGACATTATCTTTGTTTGTTGCAAACCTGCTAAAAAGGAACATTTATCATTTGTTTGCTGATAACCTGCTTAAAGGGACATTATCTTTGTTTGTTGCAAACCTGCTAAAAAGGAACATTTATCATGTGTTTGCTGATAACCTGCTTAAAGGGACATTATCTTTATTTGTTGCAAACCTGTTTTAAGGAACATTAAAGGGACAGTTCACCCAAAATTTTTCTCCCCTTTAAATTGTTCCCAATGATTTATTTTACCTGCTGGAGTGTTTTAAATTGTTTACAAGTAGCTCCTTTACCCCTATTTTGGCATTTGAAATAGCAGTTTCTATACTGGAGTATATTCTATTGAATAGCCTAAGTATACACAGCCAGCAGAAGAGATTACACTTTCAGTGGGGTGCAGGATAGTTAAGTAATAAAATGATAATTTCCCATTGTTCTCTCTAAGTATTGAGCTTTGGTTTTCTAGACAAATATAAGATAAGGAAGCAAGTGTGTGTACACAAATTGATAACATAATGAGATCTGATATTACCTGAAGCTCAACCCATTGTAATAGGCTGTGGTTTCAAAGCACAAAACCAGCTACTTCATATACACAAATAAACTGAAAAATGCAATTTCTCATAAATGTTATACTCTGCAGCTATAACAAGTCATTGAAAATACATTCATATAAAAACAATTTTACAGTGTACTGTCCCTTTAATCAATTGCCGGATACAAACCTACTTAAAGGGACGCTTATTATTTTGTTTGTTGCAATCCTGCTTTAAAGATCATAATTTATTTATTTACAGACCTGCGTAAAGAGACTTTATTATAATTTTTTCCTTTCATCTACCAAAAGGTACACTTACTAAAAGAATTCTACTGTTATCACCTGTGTGTCAATCCAGTTCTCAAGAAGATATACAGAGTTACTATTTCTTTTGGGAAGACCTTGTATCCTGCTTATTTTGTTTCCTGAGTGGGTCACGTCCTGGATATTCCTCAGTGTGCTAGCGTGTTTTACTTTTCACGCTAGCAGTTGGGTTAAATCCTGGGCTGATTCTATACGGCTGACAGATATAAGGGAATCATTTCTTACGACTTCAAAGGCAAATACTTTACAATACAGTCATCAAAGACGCTACAGCTTGCCAATACGGATATTAGAGAAATCCGCTATTTAAATACAGCACTCTTGTGTATGCAATATTTGCTCAAGTTATTCCTTGGAGCTCAACTGATTTCATCCTAATATTATAACTTACCCTTTAGAATATAGGTTTTGCATATATATATATGTATTTGTAGCCATTTTCCTAGGCTATTTTAACAGAATTTTTTATGTTTGTTGAATGATTATTTTAGATTTAGTGACCGGTCACCATAGATATCATATAATTTAGTAGCAAGTATATGGGATCTTGTTTTTAAGGCAATTTAGCCTTGTTTCTAATAAAACACTTATTGTTACGTTGGTTGTAGTTGTTTTTAAGCTTTTTATAGCTCTGTTCCTACACATTCTATTGTCATATTTTATACTTGATAGCAATTGGGGAAAGCTATCTATTGGTACAGCCTAGATAATTACTGGGGTAGCGCTGTGGGAATCTCACTCTCTGGGGCCTAGTTATCAAGCCGTCAACCTCAAATACGCTGGAATTCCGCAGCGTATTTGTGGCGAGGCTGATTCGCCTTAGTTATCAAAGGCTAGAGACCGGCAAAAGTAGAATTTTGTGACGTAAGCTTCGATCCACCGGACTCAGTCCGACACAGATCGATTCTTACGTCACTCCAGATGTTCTGCACAATCTGACTACTTTTGCTAGTTATCAAAAAACTAGCAGGTACGCTCGGCACTTTTCCGGCCCAGCGTACCTGGTTTTCAAACCGCCACCCTGGAGGCGGCGGATCCCATAGGAATCAATGGGAGTCTGACCATAGCGAAAGTACAAGTTCGCTGCTGCCAGACATCCCATTGATTCCTATGGGAGCTGTCTACACCTAACACCCTAACATGTACCCCGAGTCTAAACACCCCTAAGCTGTCCCCCCTACACCGCCGCAACTAAATAAAGTTATTACCCCCTAAACTGCCGCTCCCGGAGCCCACCGCAAGCTACTCTATACATATTAACCCCTAAACCGCCGTTCCCGGAGCCCACCGCAAGCTACTCTATACATATTAACCCCTAAACCGCCGCTCCCTGACCCCGCCGCAACTATAATAAATGTATTAACCCCTAAACCGCCGCTCCCGGAGCCCACCGCAAGCTACTATATACATATTAACCCCTAAACCGCCGCTCCCGGAGCCCACCGCAAGCTACTCTATGCATATTAACCCCTAAACTGCCGCTCCCGGAGCCCACCGCAAGCTATTCTATACATATTATTTTAACCCCTAAACCGCCGCTTCCGGAGCCCACCGCAACCTATATTAAATTTATTAACCCCTAATCTGCCCCCCCTACACCGTCGCCACCTATAATACATTTATTAACCCCTATCCTGCCCCCCACTACACCGCCGCCACTGTAATAAAATTATTAACCCCTAAACCTAAGTCTAACACTAACCCTAACACCCCCCTAACTTAAATATTAATTAAATAAATCTAAATAATATTTCTATTATGAACTAAATTAATCCTATTTAAAACTAAATACTTACCTGTAAAATAAACCCTAATATAGCTACAATATAAATAATAATTATATTGTAGCTATCTTAGGATTTATTTTATTTTACAGGCATCTTTCAATTTATTTTAACTAGGTACAATAGCTATTAAATAGTTATTAACTATTTAATAGCTTACCTAGCTAAAATAAAGAGAAATTTACCTGTAAAATAAAAACTAACCTAAGTTACAATTAGACCTAACACTACACTATACTTAAATAAATTATTCCTATTTAAAACTAAATACTTACCTGTAAAATAAACCCTAAGATAGCTACAATGTAATTAATAATTACATTGTAGCTATTTTAGGAATTATATTTATTTTACAGGTAACTTTGTATTTATTTTAGCTAGTTAGAATAGTTATTAAATAGTTATTAACTATTTAATAACTACCTAGCTAAAAGAAATACAAAATCACCTGTAAAATAAATCCTAACCTAAGTTACAATTAAACCTAACACTACACTATCATTAAATAAATTAAATAAATTACCTACAAATAACTACAATTAAATACAATTACATAAACTAACTAAAGTACAAAAAATAAAAAAAGCTAAGTTACAAAAAATAAAAAAAATAGGTTACAAACATTTTAAAAATATTACAACAATTTTAAGCTACTTACACCTAATCTAAGCCCCCTAATAAAATAACAAACCCCCCCAAAATAAAAAAATACCCTACCCTATTCTAAATTAAAAAAGTTCAAAGCTCTTTTACCTTACCAGCCCTTAAAAGGGCCATTTGTGGGGCATGCCCCAAAGAATTCAGCTCTTTTGTCTGTAAAAGAAAAATACAACCCCCCCAACATTAAAACCCACCACCCACATACCCCTAATCTAACCCAAACCCCCCTTAAAATAACCTAACACTAATCCCCTGAAGATCATCCTACCTTTAGTCGTCTTCACTCAGCCGAGCCACCGATGGAACTGAAGAGGAGACCCGGACCGGCAGAAGTGATCCTCCAAGCGGCGCTGAAGAAATCTTCCATCCGATGAAGTGATCCTCCAAGCGGCACAGAAAAAGTCTTCCATCCGGGCGATGTCATCTTCCAAGAGGCGCTGAAGAAGTCTTCTATCCGGGCGATGTCATCTTCCAAGCCGGGTCTTGAATCTTCATCCCGCCGACGCGGAACATCCTTCTTTACCGACGGACTACCGACGAATGAAGGCTGTTCCGATCAGCTGTTCCGATCAGCCAATAGAATGCGAGCTCAATCTGATTGGCTGATTGGATCAGCCAATCGGATTGAACTTGAATCTGATTGGCTGATTCAATCAGCCAATCAGATTTTTCCTACCTTAATTCCTATTGGCTGATAGAATCCTATCAGCCAATCGGAATTGAAGGGACGCCATCTTGGATGATGTCCCTTAAAGGAGCCTTCATTCGTCGGTAGTCCGTCGGTAAAGAAGGATGTTCCGCGTCGGCGGGATGAAGATTCAAGACCCGGCTTGGAAGATGACATCGCCCGGATAGAAGACTTCTTCAGCGCCTCTTGGAAGATGACATCGCCCGGATGGAAGACTTTTTCAGCGCCGCTTGGAGGATCACTTCATCGGATGGAAGATTTCTTCAGCGCCGCTTGGAGGATCACTTCTGCCGGTCCGGGTCTCCTCTTCAGTTCCATCGGTGGCTCGGCTGAGTGAAGACAACTAAAGGTAGGATGATCTTCAGGGGATTAGTGTTAGGTTATTTTAAGGGGGGTTTGGGTTAGATTAGGGGTATGTGGGTGGTGGGTTTTAATGTTGGGGGGGGTTGTATTTTTCTTTTACAGGCAAAAGAGCTGAATTCTTTGGGGCATGCCCCCACAAAAGGCCCTTTTAAGGGCTGGTAAGGTAAAAGAGCTTTGAACTTTTTTAATTTAGAATAGGGTAGGGCATTTTTTTATTTTGGGGGGGTTTGTTATTTTATTAGGGGGCTTAGATTAGGTGTAAGTAGCTTAAAATTGTTGTAATATTTTTAAAATGTTTGTAACCTATTTTTTTAATTTTTTGTAACTTAGCTTTTTTTATTTTTTGTACTTTAGTTAGTTTATGTAATTGTATTTAATTGTAGTTATTTGTAGGTAATTTATTTAATTTATTTAATGATAGTGTAGTGTTAGGTTTAATTGTAACTTAGGTTAGGATTTATTTTACAGGTAATTTTGTATTTCTTTTAGCTAGGTAGTTATTAAATAGTTAATAACTATTTAATAACTATTCTAACTTGCTAAAATAAATACAAAGTTACCTGTAAAATAAATATAATTCCTAAAATAGCTACAATGTAATTATTAATTACATTGTAGCTATCTTAGGGTTTATTTTATAGGTAAGTATTTCGTTTTAAATAGAAATAATTTATTAAAGTATAGTGTAGTGTTAGGTGTAATTGTAACTTAGGTTAGTTTTTATTTTACAGGTAAATTTCTCTTTATTTTAGCTAGGTAAGCTATTAAATAGTTAATAACTATTTAATAGCTATTGTACCTAGTTAAAATAAATTGAAAGTTGCCTGTAAAATAAAAATAAATCCTAAGATAGCTACAATATAATTATTATTTATATTGTAGCTATATTAGGGTTTATTTTAAAGGTATTTAGTTTTAAATAGGATTAATTTAGTTCATAATAGAAATTTTATTTAGATTTATTTAATTAATATTTAAGTTAGGGGGGTGTTAGGGTTAGTGTTAGACTTAGGTGTTAATAAATTTATTACAGTGGAGGCGGTGTAGTGGGGGGCAGGATAGGGGTTAATACATTTATTATAGAATGATAACATTAGAATGATGAACCTCAAGTGTGGGTGAGTGTATGAGGATGTCATCTAAGTATACCACAACACACTGTTGCAACATATCTCATAGGACATCATTAATAAATTCCTGAAAAACAGCAGGAGCATTACATAGGCCAAAGGGCATAACAAGATATTCATAATGCCCACTCCTGGTGTTAAATGCTGTTTTCCATTCGTGGCCCTCCTTAATCCTAACAAGATAGTACGCTCCTCTCAAATCAAATTTAGAAAAGACCGTAACTACCTTGAGGCGGTCAAAGAGTTCCGTAATGAGCGGAATATGGTAAGCATTCTTAATGGTAAGAAGATTAAGACCCCTATAATCGATGCATGGTTTTAACTCGCCACCCTTTTTCTTCACAAAGAAGAAGCCAGTCCCTGCAGGAGAGCAGGATTTGCGGATGATTCCCTGCGACAGAGCATCAGCAACATACTCCTCCATAGCACAATTCTCTGCAACAGACAAAGGGTAAACCTGGCCCCAAGGAGGAATGGCTCTGGGTTGCAGTTCTATTGCAAAATCATAAGACCGGTGAGGAGGCAACGTACCGGCACAAACCTTCTCAACAGAGTCTAGGAACTCTCGGTACTCCTCTGGCAATTGAGATACCGAGAAGTGCACAAGACTTTGACTGGTTTCCGAAGACAAGTGGAAATACATTGCGGAGACCATAACCATTTCGGACCTGCACCAGTTGAGACTGGGATTGTGCTTTTGGAGCCAGGGATAACCCAGAACAACCGGAAAATGCGGAGAGTTAATCACCTGGTACTGGTGGGTTTCAAAATGGAGAGCCCCAACAGCCATGGATAACGGAGCGTTTTCGTGAGTAACGAGTGCGGGCTGAAGGAGCCTGCCATCAATGGCCTCAATAGCAAGCAGAATGGACTGAGGCAATACAGGAATGGAGTGCTTTGATACAAAAGCACTGTCAATGAAAGAGCCTGCAGCACCGGCGTCAACAAGAGCCTGGGTGACTATGGAGGAGTCCACCCAGGAAAGGACAACCGTGACCAAAGGTTTCTCCTTTAGCGATTCCGGGGACGAGGATAAACCACCCAAGGTCTGCCCCAGACAGGACCTTAGGTGCGAGCGTTTCCCGGCAGTGTAGGACAAGACTTTAAAAGGTGGCCCTGTAACCCACAATAGAGGCAGAGCCCCTCCCTCCTCCTAAAGGCTCTCTCCACCATGGAGAGACCCATGAATCCCAACTGCATCGGCTCAGCTGTACCTGGTGACTCTGGACCAGGAGGCATGGGAGGAAAGGGAGGCATGGGTGAGAATGAATATGTAGGAGACAACGGAACAGGAGGCTTCCACAAGCACTCCTTGAAAGAGGGCCTCTCTCTGAGCTGATGTCAATTAGGATAAAAAAAGACACCAGTGCCTCGAGATCCTCTGGTAAATCTCTGGCAGCAACTTCGTCTTTAATCGCATCAGAGAGCCCATGAAAAAAGGCGGCAACAAGGGCTTCATTGTTCCAAACTACCTCTGCGGCAAGCGTACGGAACTCAATGGCATACTGAGCAACAGATCTTGTACCTTGCTGAATGGTCATGAGTCATTTAGCAGCAGAGGAGGAGCGAGCCGGAACATAAAATACCCTTCAAAAGGAGGCCACAAATTCAGGGTAATTTGAAATCACAGGTTTATTAGTCTCCCACAAGGGATTAGCCCAGGCAAGAGCTGTGTCAGAGAGTAACAAGAAGAAAAATCCCACCTTAGCTCTGTCAGAGGGAAACGCCTGAGGTAACATCTCAAAGTAAATGCCAACCTGGTTCAAAAACCCTCTGCACTGAATAGGATTGCCTCCATATCGCTGAGGTAGAGGTGCAGAACCGGACAGGCTCCTGGTAGAACTAGGTGCAGCAGCGGAAACAGGATCAGCCAATACTTGTGGGACACTGTGGTCCAAATGTGCAGTGCGAGTCAGCAGGGTTTGCAGGGCTAGTACAAATTGATCCAAGCGGTGATCCTGTTCATCCATTCTGGAAATGATGGTAGGTAAAGTTGGATTATTAGCACCATCAGCATTCATGGCCCTTGCGTAATGTCAGGGTGCCAGGAATCAGACTGAGATGAGAAGTGCAAAAATAATCACACCTTTATTAATAACAAAAAAAATAATAAAAAGTCCACAAGTCAAATAACAAGCCAGGATTCAAAGCCAGATCTGGTAGTCAGACGAGCCAAGTCAGGAGCCAAAGCGAGTAGTCAGACGAGCCAAGTCAGGAACCAGGAGGAACGTCAGACAGCCAGGTAATACACAGGAACTCACAAACAGGTCTGAGACAACAAAAGGGCAAAGCATACTGAAATGAGGCTCTTTAAATATTAAGTGATGACATCACAATTCTGAGACTGCAACCTGTCTCACACGGATGATGTACAACAGTCTGTCCATAAGAGGGCATGCAGGAAATGAGCAGCATCACACACTCTGCACCAGATTCAGCAAGAGAAGGTAAGCAAAATGGCTGCCAGCATCACATGGCAAACAAAGCAGGGAATAAACCCTGACAGTTGGCCTTTGTTTACACTTGTCAACTCCCTCCAAAAACTGTGATGCACCATGTCACCTTGTCAGATGGCTCCAAAGAGGCTGTGTTGGCCTTTGTTTGCCCTTGTCAACTCCCTCCAAGGACTGTGATGCACTATGTCACCTTGTCAGATGCCTCCAAAGGGGCTGTGTTGGCCTTTGTTTGCCCTTGTCAACTCCCTCCAAGGACTGTGATGCACTATGTCACTTTGTTAGATGGCTCCAAAGGGGCTGTGTTGGCCTTTGTTTGCCCTTGTCATCTCCCTGAAAGGACTGTGATGCACTGTCACCCTGTCAGATGGCAACAAAGGGGCTGTGTTGGCCTTTGTTTGCCCTTGTCAACTCCCTGAAAGGACTGTGATTCACTATGTCACCTTGCTAGATGGCTCCAAAGGGGCTGTGTTGGCCTTTGTTTGCCCTTGTTAACTCCCTCCAACGACTGTGATGCACTATGTCACCTTGTCAGATGGCTCCAAAGGGGCTGTGTTGGCCTTTGTTTGCCCTTGTCAACTCCCTGAAAGGACTAGGATGCACTATGTCACCTTGTCAGATGGCTCCAAAGGGGCTGTTTTCTCATTCTGACTTTTTTTTTTTTCAAATTATCTTATTTCTTTATGTTTTATGATATTCATAAATCATATTTATCATAATAAAAAGAAGGTTATTAAACTGTTATGTTTCTTCTTTATTTATTAATGTCATTTCTAATAAAAGATCTTTTATGTTGATGATCCTTAAAATATGCTGACCACAATTCTTAATTTATGGATATGCAATCATAATGTACATTGTATTATTATTTCTTTTGACATCAACATACACATATAATATCTTTAAAACAGACTTATCTGAATGTTGACAACACATATATTCAAATTTTCCTTACATCTTATTGTAGTAGTATAACCAAAGAAATCACTGTGTGCAATGCACACATTTTAGATGATTAATCTCTTTCTATTATTTGTGATTATATTTAATTATACACCGATATATTGCTACATAGGTAACATATAATGTATAAACAATCCACATTTTCGTAATGTATATAGTAGCATTATTTTTGTTAAACCCTGCTGCTTCCAAAATATTTCCTAATCGTCCTATTGTAATGAAATATATAGTTATTACCAACAATGGATTATATTTTATATATCAGAGTATTATGTTATCTAGCATTACATTATGTGAAGATGTGCATTACATGAAACAAACATGCTTCATAGATAATAATATAGCACATACCCTATTTTTTAAAATATAAATAAGTTTGTTATTGACATGCAAATGTCTTAAATCTGACATTTGATTTGATGAGGTTTTTACGTAATCTCGGATGCGCCATGTTGCGTAAGATGTCTCATGCAAAGGTGTTTAATACGTCCTTTGATTGGATGATGCTTTTACGAGATCTCGGATGCACCATGTTGCATATGACGTCTCATGCAAAGGTGTTAAATCCGTCCTTTGATTGGATGATGTTTTTACACAATCTCGGATGCGCCATGTTGCGTAAGATGTCTCAAGAAAAGGAGTTAAATCCGTCCTTTGATTGGATGACATTTTTACGTGATCTCGGATGCGCCATGTTGCGTAAGATGTCTAATGCAAAGGTGTTAAATCCGTCCTTTGATTGGATGATGTTTTTACGCGATCTCGGATGCGCCATGTTGTGTAAGACGTCTCATGAAAAGGTGTTAAATCTGTCCTTTGATTGGATGATGATTTTATGCGATCTCAGATGCTCCATGTTGCGTAAGACGTCACATGCAAAGGTGTTAAATCCGTCCTTTGATTGGATGACATTTTCATGCGATCTCGGATGCGCCATGTTGCGTAAGACATCTCATGCAAAGGTGTTAAATCCTTCCTTTGATTGGATGACGTCACGCAATATTTGATTTTCCACGTTTGCGAATAATAACACAAGTTTGAAACCATGATTTTCTTGGATTATGGATTGTGCCAATCATGTACATTGTTGAAACATAGAAAAGAGCAAATAAATATCTATTGCTTGCTGTCTCGTGGAAGAAACAAATGAAGGCAATGTGTTTTTGATCCCGAATATATTTTGAGGCAAGTGCTAATCCATGAATGTTCAACGATCAATATACTCCATCTTGTTTAATATGTTTGTCAACAATATTTTAACTTTACCAAATAATTAATGTGTTGTGTTTAATTTTCTACATATATAATTCCTAAACATGCGCTTTTGTCTGATAAATATATATGAGATGTCTACTTATTCTATATGTTCTGATATTTCTTCTTAATGTAAATGCTCAATATCGTGTCATGTATCGATTTCACATTGTTTTTCTCCAAATATAGTACTGTGAGCATATATTTCAAATGTAACTCTTAAAGGGACATGAAACCCTAAATGTATATTTTATTAGTTATGTTAAACATACAATTATAAGCAGGTTTCCAATTTTCTTCTATTCTCAAAATGTGCTTCAGACTCTTAGGCCTCTATTTATCAAGCTGTCAACCGCAAATACGCTGGAATTCTGCAGCGTATTTGTGGCGAGCCTGATTCGCCTTAGTTATCAAACCCTACAGACCGGCAAAAGTAGATTTTAGTGACGTAACATACGATCCACCAGACTCAGTCCGACACAGATCGATGCTTACGTCATTACAGATGTTCCGAATGCACAGGGGTTAAACTAGCAGGTAAGCTCGGCACTTTTCCGGCCCAGCGTACCTGGTTTTCAATCCGCCGCCCTGGAGGCGGCGGATGCCATAGGGATCAATGGGAGTCTGAAAGCAGAGAAAGCTTAAGTTCGCTGCTGCCCGCTGTCCCATTGATTCCTATGGTAATGTCTACACCTAACACCCTAACATGTACCCCGAGTCTAAACACCCCTAATCTGCCCCTCTGTCAGGCAAGGCTAATAAGAGATAAGAAAAGTAGAAAGCTTTAGATCTCTGAACCGCAACTGCTAGAATGAATGAAAAGTAAAAATATGGTATGTTTGCAAAGAAAAAAATAAAAGGAGTAAGTTTAACAATTTTGGGTAAACTGGCAACAATGTTAAACCTGATTCCCTGTTTTGCAATGATTTTATATACTGGCAGTGTCTGAACATAATCCCTATGGCTGCCACATGTGTCAGGAATGATACTGTGAAAAAGTAACTGCAGCAGAGATATGTACAAACAAGTCAGAGGTTGCTTAGGTAGAGTAGAATGGTAGGCAAAACAGATTGAGCGTATAAAAGGCAGCAGTAATTAACCAGAAGTAAATTCAAAGGCTCAAAATAAAAGATTCCCAGATAAAGGTAAATACAAAATTGTGGCAAAGATAACAAAATCAGTAAAAGATCTTGCTTACCGCAAAAAATAAAACCTAATCGATGGTACACAGGGAGAGCGGTAATGGCGACTTGCCTGGGAGACAGAGTCGTGAGAGCAGCCGGCGGATGACGTCACCGCGTAGTAGTGTGGAGCTGAAATGCGGGTGAATCCTGTGAGTAGAAGCAGGCAGGCAGTCCCACCGAGGGAGAGAGGGTAAGTCTGTTTTGGACAGAAAGGAAACAAGTCTCTCAGTGGTAAACTAGTAGGATGAGATTCGGCAAGGTATTCCAGGTGCAGGTTAAACAGCAAGTAGAATAAGCAACAAGTTAAGTAGGCTCAGGATACAATCAAAGTCACGCTTCAATACTAAGCAATGAGACATGCTTGGGAGGAGCCTTAAATAGGGTGGATGTTATGAGGCTCAGTAGATATTTAAAGGCATAGTACAACACGATGATCAAGGTAAATATGACAATATCCTGACAGAATCCCCCCTCCAAGGAGCAACTCCAGGGGCTCAAGGTCTAGGACGATCCGGATGTCTCTGATGGAAAAGTGAAAGCAAGCGTGGAGCAGAGATATTGTTTGATGGTTCCCAGGAGTTATCATCATGACTAAAACCCTTCCAATGAACAAGATATTCAACACGCCCTCTGCGCAAACGAGAATCCAAAATTGAATGGACTTCATACTCCAAATCAGGATCAACAGTCACAGGGGGATGTGTCGTAAGAGTCGAGAAATCCCTAAGAAATTTATAAGGCTTGAGGAGGGAGACATGGAATGTCGGATGAATCCGTAGGGTATCGGGTAGCTTAAGGCGCACAGCGTTAGGGTTGATAACATGTTCAATGGGATAGGGACCAACAAAGAGAGGTGAGAGTTTTTTCGAGGGTTTTTTTAAACGTAAATGTTTAGTGGAGAGCCAGACCAGGTCACCTTTTGTGTAAACAGGAGGTGGTGTTCTTCGACGATCATAGTATTCTTTGTGGAGTTGTTTTGAAGCTATAATGGTTGATTCAATGTTCTTGAAGTTGGATGAAATGGAGTCAGACAAATCGGAAATACTAGGAATAGTACTGGTAGAGGAAGGGAGGATGTGAAATTTGGGGTGGAAGCCATAGTTAATGAAAAATGGAGTTTGACCTGTAGTGGAATGAATGGTGTTATTGTAGCAAAATTCAGCATAATGGAGGAAATCAGACCAGAGGTGTTGTTGAAAAGAACAAAAGAGTCTTAGGTATTGTTCCAGCCACTGATTACATCTCTCTGTCTGACCGTTGCATTGTGGGTGATAAGCAGTAGTTAGCTTTTTCTCAACAGAGAATGTTTTGCAAAAATGATGCCAAAGTTTGCTTGAAAATTGGCTTCCACGATCGCTGAGAACAGAAGTAGGAAGTCCGTGGTATTTCACAATGTTTTTGATGAGTAACTGTACCGTCTCAAGAGCAGTAGGAAGTTTAGTGTAAGGAATAAAATGACACATCTTGGAGAACAAATCAACAACGACGAGAATAGTAGTGTTCTTAGAGGAAGGTGGTAAATCCACAATGAAATCCAGAGCTATCTCGGACCAGGGTCTCTTTGGAGTGGGCAAAGGCAGAAGTAAACCATAGGGAGATCGTTTATCCCTCTTAGAAACAGTACAGGTAGGACAGGAGAGAACATGATTTTCAACATCTGTAGACATCTGTGGCCACCAATGGTCCCTTTTGACTAGTTCAAGAGTCTTGTGAATTCCTGGATGACCTGCTAAGAGAGATTCATGTACGGATCGAAGTAGAGAAGGTCTAAGAGAGGGTGGTATATACAACTTTGAATTGTGATAGTACAGACCTTGTGCGTCAAGTTGTATAAGGTTCAGAGGTTTTGTAAGGTCTTTAGACTGTTCCTTTTTGAGTATGGAAGATGTATCAAGGGTGAAAGAGACAAAGTTTTCCGTTGGTATGATAGATTGATCAGTCGTTTGAGATGAAGTATTAGTGGTTAACCGAGATAAGGCATCAGCTTTTTGATTCTTTCCTGCTGGATGGTATGTGATGAGGAAGTTGAACCGAGAAAAGAAAAGATTCCAGCGGACCTGTCTGGCAGACAATGTTCTGGTAGCCTTTAAATACTGCAGGTTCCTGTGGTCTGTGTATATGAGCGTTGGAATAGTAGTACCTTCGAGAAGGTGTCGCCAATGTTCAAGAGAGAGTTTTATGGCGAGGAGTTCTTTATCTCTGATTGGGTAATTTTGTTCAGCGCTATTTAGAGTCCTGGAGTAGAAGGCCACGGGATGTAAAGGTTTTGTTAAATTTTCTCTTTGTGAGAGAACGGCACCAATAGCATGGTTAGAAGCGTCTACCTCTAGAACAAATTGTAAATTAGTGTCTGGAAAACGGAGAATTGGTGCTGAAGTAAACTTTTGCTTAAGGAGATCAAAAGCAGCTTGTGCATCTTTGGTCCACTTGAATTGCGTAGTGTTTTTCATAAGAAGAGTCAAAGGTAAGGCAAGTTTGGAGAAATTTTTAATAAATTTGCGGTAGAAATTCGCAAAACCCATGAAGGACTGGACTTGGTGTTTGGTTGTTGGTATGGGCCACTTTAAGACTGCTTCAACCTTCTTCTCCTCCATGTGGATTCCAGATGGAGAGATCTCATATCCTAAAAAGGATATAGACTGTGAATTGAACAAGCATTTTTCAGCTTTAGCGTACAGGTAATTACCTCTAAGCCTTGATAAAACTTGTCTGACGTGAGAGATGTGTTCTTGATAGGTTTTAGAATATATCAAGATATCATCTAGATAGATGACTATAAAGACGTCCAGGATATCCCTAAAAATATCATTGATGAGGTGCTGAAAGGTAGCGGGCGCATTGCAGAGCCCAAAAGGCATCACGACGTATTCGAATAATCCGTATCGGGTTTGAAACGCCGTGAGCCACTCATCTCCAGATCTAATACGGATGAGATTGTATGCACCTCTTAGATCAAGTTTGGTAAAATATTTTGCACCCTCCAGTCTTTCAATTAACTCTGGAATAAGGGGTAGAGGATATCTATTTTTTACTGTAATTTTGTTTAGTTGTCTGTAATCCACAATCGGCCTAAGAGAGCCATCCTTATTCCTAACAAAAAAGATTCCGGCACTAGCTGGTGAAGTGGAGGGCCGTATGAAACCTTTCCTTAGATTTTCATCTAAGTAAGTTTTTAGGTGAGATAATTCTGGGGTTGAAAGTGGATAAATATGACCAGTGGGAATTTCAGAACCAGGAATGATCTCAATTGGACAATCATACTTCCTGTGGGGAGGAAGGTTGTCAGATTCTGTTTTGCTGAAAACGTCAGCATAATCCTTATAGACCTCAGGTATCAGAACTGTCTGGTTAACCTCGGAAGTATGTAAAATATTGACTGGAAAACAAGTAGTTGTACAGAACTCAGAATTAAAGGTGAGTGTAGATGAGGACCAATTTACTTGAGGATTATGGATACGAAGCCAATTTATGCCTAAAACAATGGGTGAGATAGGTGATGAAATAACATCGAATGACATGTATTCCCTGTGGTGGTCAGAAGTGACAACAAGTAAGGGTATCGTCTGATAAGTTACGGGACCTGATGTGATTGGGTTACCATCTATCCCCCGCAATAAGACAGGAGACCTTTTTTGCACAAGGGGAATTTTATTGGTTTTCGTGAATACAGTGTCAATATAGGAGGCAGTGGCTCCGGAATCAATAATCGCGGGAGCGTTGACCCGAAGTGAGTCCCACTGTAAGAGAAGAGAGAGGTTTAGGTAAGGTAGTGCTTGAACCTGGGTAGTACAACAGGTGGGTTGTGTATGCATCTTACCCTTATTTTGTTTAAGGAGGGAAGGACAGTCTCTAACGGTGTGGTTCTCTGAGGCACAGTACAGACAAAGGTTGTTTGCCCTTCTACGAATCTTCTCTTCGGAGGATAAAGGACCCTTTACGAAACCTATATCCATAGGTTCAGGAGCAGTTTTGCTGGTGGTGGCTACATGTTGTTTTTTCAGGGGGTATTCATGATAGGACCTCTCCTGCTGTCTCTCTCTAAGCCTTCTATCTATAGTAATGCTAAGTGACATTAAAGCCTCGAGAGTCTCTGGTAAATCAGATCTAGACAACTCATCCTTTATTCCATCTGAGAGGCCAAGTCTGAACTGATTTCTGAGTGAAAGGTTGTTCCATTGCGTGTCTTTTGCCCATTTTTTAAACTCCGCAATATAGTCCTCAACTACTCTTTTCTTTTGTTTTAAGCTTCGCATTGCATTTTCAGCAGTAATCTGCTAATATGGGTCCTCATACAGCTGACCCATGGCGGTAAAGAAATTTTCTAAGGAGTTAAGTATATCGTCATTACTCTCAAAATAAGTTTTGGCCCAGGTACGGGGCTCGCCTCTCAAATAAGAAATAACTGTAAGTACCCTAGCCCTATCAGTGGGGTAGGTATGTGGTTTAAGGGAGAACATGAGTAAACAGGCAATCTTGAAATCCCTATACTGGGACCTGTCACCGCTAAATTTTTCTGGGGTACTGACCTGGGGTTCAACTATAGACACTCTTTTGTCTACCACATCTCTAATGTAAGCTTTCATGGTATCATTTTCTATTTTTAAAGTATTGAGAGCCTCTGTTAAGAGATCTACTCTCTGAGTGAGATTTTGCATGTGAGTGTTCATTCCAGCTGGGTCCATTTTAGAAGGCTTAGTATTATGTCAGGCAAGGCTAATAAGAGATAAGAAAAGTAGAAAGCTTTAGATCTCTGAACCGCAACTGCTAGAATGAATGAAAAGTAAAAATATGGTATGTTTGCAAAGAAAAAAATAAAAGGAGTAAGTTTAACAATTTTGGGTAAACTGGCAACAATGTTAAACCTGATTCCCTGTTTTGCAATGATTTTATATACTGGCAGCGTCTGAACATAATCCCTATGGCTGCCACATGTGTCAGGAATGATACTGTGAAAAAGTAACTGCAGCAGAGATATGTACAAACAAGTCAGAGGTTGCTTAGGTAGAGTAGAATGGTAGGCAAAACAGATTGCGCTTATAAAGGCAGCAGTAATTAACCAGAAGTAAATTCAAAGGCTCAAAATAAAAGATTCCCAGATAAAGGTAAATACAAAATTGTGGCAGAGATAACAAAATCAGTAAAAGATCTTGCTTACCGCAAAAAATAAAACCTAATCGTTGGTACACAGGGAGAGCGGTAATGGCGACTTGCCTGGGAGACAGAGTCGTGAGAGCAGCCGGCGGATGACGTCACCGCGTAGTAGTGTGGAGCTGAAATGCGGGTGAATCCTGTGAGTAGAAGCAGGCAGGCAGTCCCACCGAGGGAGAGAGGGTAAGTCTGTTTTGGACAGAAAGGAAACAAGTCTCTCAGTGGTAAACTAGTAGGATGAGATGCGGCAAGGTATTCCAGGTGCAGGTTAAACAGCAAGTAGAATAAGCAACAAGTTAAGTAGGCTCAGGATACAATCAAAGTCACGCTTCAATACTAAGCAATGAGACATGCTTGGGAGGAGCCTTAAATAGGGTGGATGTTATGAGGCTCAGTAGATATTTAAAGGCATAGTACAACACGATGATCAAGGTAAATATGACAATATCCTGACACCCTCCTACACCGCCGCCACCTACATTATACTGATTAACCCCTAAACCGCCACTCCCGGAGCCCACCGCCACTCTAATAAACTTATTAACCCCTAAACTGCCGCTCACGGACCCCGCTGCAACTAAATAAAGTGTTTAACCCCTAAACTGCTGCTCCCGGAGCCCACCGCCACCTACATTATATTTATTAACCCCTAATCTGCCCCCCCTACACCGCCGCCACTATATTAAATGTATTAACCCCTAAACCTAAGTCTAACCCTAACCCTAACACCCCCTAACTTAAATATAATTTAAATAAATCTAAATAAATTATTCCTATTTAAAACTAAATAGTTACCTATAAAATAAACCCTAAGACAGCTACAATATAACTAATCGTTACATTGTAGCTATCTTAGGATTTACTTTTATTTTACAGGCAAGTTTGTATTTATTTTAACTAGGTACAATAGTTATTAAATAGTTATTAACTATTTAATAACTACCTAGTTAAAATAAATACAAAAGTACCTGTAAAATAAAACCTAACCTAAGTTACAATTACACCTAACACTACACTATAATTAAATTAATTACCTACATTAACTAAAATTAAATAAAATTAAATAAAATTATCTAAAGTACAAAAAAATAAATTAGAGAAAATAATAAAATGATTACAAGATTTTTAAACTAATTACACCTAATCTAATCCCCCTAACAAAATAAAAAAAAGCCCTACCCTACACTAAATTACAAATATCCCTTAAAAGGGCTTTTTGCGGGGAATTGCCCCAAAGTAATCAGCTCTTTTACCTGAAAAAAAGTACACCCAATCCCCCCTTGAAAAAACACTAACCCCTTGAAGATCACCTTACCTTGAGAAGTCTTCACCCAACTGGGCCGAAGTCCACAACGAAGCCGGGTGAAGTGGTTTTCCAGACGGGCAGAAGTCTTCATCCAGACGGCATCTTCTATTTTCATCCATCTGGCGTGGAGCGGCTTCATCTTCAAGACATCCGACGCGGAGCATCCTTCCTGGCCGACGACTACCCGACGATGAAGGTTCCTTTAAGTGATGTCATCCAAGATGGCGTCCCTTCAATTCCGATTGGCTGATAGAATTCTATCAGCCAATTGGAATTAAGGTAGGAAAAATCCTATTGGTTGATGCAATCAGCCAATAGGATTGAAGTTCAATCCTATTGGCTGATCCAATCAGCCAATAGGATTGAGCTCGCATTCTATTGGCTGTTCCAATCAGTCAATAGAATGTGAGCTCAATCCTATTGGCTGATTGGATCAACCATTAGGATTTTTCCTACCCTAATTCCGATTGGCTGATAGAATTCTATCAGCCAATCGGAATTGAAGGGACGCCATCTTGGATGATGTCACTTAAAGGAACCTTCATTCGTCGGGTAGTCGTCGGCCAGGAAGGATGCTCCGTGTCGGATGTCCTGAAGATGGACCCGCTCCGTGCCAGATGGATGAAGATAGAAGATGCCGTCTGGATGAAGACTTCTGCCCGTCTGGAGGACCACTTTGCCCAGCTTCGTTGAGGACTTCACCCCGGTTGGGTGAAGACTTCTCAAGGTAAGGTGATCTTCAAGGGGTTAGTGTTAGTTTTTTTTAAGGGAGGATTGGGTGGGTTTTAGAGTAGGGTTGGGTGTGTGGGTGGTGGGTTTTAATGTTGGGGGGGTATTGTACTTTTTTTTCAGGTAAAAGAGCTGATTACTTTGGGGCAATGCCCCGCAAAAAGCCCTTTTAAGGGCTATTTGTAATTTAGTGTAGGGTAGGGCTTTTTTTTATTTTGGGGGGGCTTTTCTATTTTGTTAGGGGGATTAGATTAGGTGTAATTAGTTTAAAAATCTTGTAATTATTTTATTATTTTCTGTAATTTAGTGTGGTTTTTTTTGTACTTTAGATAATTTTATTTAATTTTATTTAATTGTAGTTAATTGTAGTTAATATAGGTAATTAATTAAATTATAGTGTAGTGTTAGGTGTAATTGTAACTTAGGTTAGATTTTATTTTACAGGTACTTTTGTATTTATTTTAGCTAGGTAGTTAGTAAATAGTTAATAACTATTTAGTAACTATTCTACCTAGTTAAAATAAATACAAACTTGCCTGTAAAATAAAAATAAATCCTAAAATAGCTACAATGTAACTAATAGTTATATTGTAGCTATCTTAGGGTTTATTTTATAGGTATTTAGTTTTAAATAGGAATAATTTATTTAGATTTATTTAAATTATATTTAATTTAGGGGGTGTTAGGGTTAGACTTAGGTTTAGGGGTTAATAAATTTAATATAGTGGCGGCGGTGTGGTGGGGCAGATTAGGGGTTAATAAATATAATGTAGGGGTGGGCAGATTAGGGGTTAATAAATATAATGTAGGTGGCGACGGGGTCCATGAGCGGCGGTTTAGGGGTTAATACATTTATTAGAGTTGCAGTGGGCTCCGGGAGCGGCGCTTTTGGGGGTTAATAACTTTATTTAGTTGCGGTGGTATAGGGGGTAAACAGTATAGTATAGTGTGGGTGTTTAGTGAAAGAGTACCAATAAAGCTGTGAAAAAGCCAAAGAGCAGCGAGATCGATGACTGTTAGTAAACAACAGTCCGCTGCTCATTGCCCCGTACTTGGTGCGCGGCTTTTTGACAGATTTTTTTGTAATTTTGGAGAACGTATTTAGGTCCGCGGCAGCGATGTTAGTCAATCTTAGGCGAGCATATTTGTGCGGCGAATGCAGGTAAGTTGACAGCTTGATAAGTAGGGGCCTTAGTATAATGTGTTGAAGGAGCACATGGGTGAGGCAATGACAATCGGTAGATATATGCATCCACCAATCAGCAGATGTAAGCTATGTTCTTGACTGCTCCTGAGATTTCCTTGATAAACCTTTCAGCAAAGGCTAACAAGATAACTTGTCAGAATATGAGTAAACATGAATGTTGTTTAAAATGTTATGCTCTGTCAAAATCATACACCTTTTAAATGAGTCAAACACTATAATGTTGCTTGAAAAATATACACTTTATTTAACACATTGAGGGAAATATGGCATACAGGCTTATTATCAAATAGTAATGGTCAATATTTTGTATTAGGAGAACAGTTGGGACATCACAACGCAAAAAAACAATCAATCTAATCAAGAAGGACAGCATGTGATGATGGTGTCTCCACACACTTGTAAAACACATTCTGCAAACAATATGCCTCCATGGACCCTGGCCCATAGAAGCCTATTAAATACAGAGTGTGCTCCACAACATCATCACATACCTATCCTTCACACATTAAATTAAAAAATATATATCTATATACATAATTACTTCCTCCTCCTTCCCTTCTTCCCATGAGATGGAGGCTCTGTGGAAGGCAACTGCCCCCTCCGACGAGTTCTCCTAGGAGATGGTTGGGGAAGAAGGGGAGGAGGAGTACTATGAGTGGTTAAGGGATCACCAGGCTGAGGAGGAGATCGAGGCAGAGGAGAATATGGAGGCCCAGGAGAAGATGCTCCAGGATCAGATGCTCTTTCTCCTGTT
The DNA here is from genome assembly GCF_027579735.1 of Bombina bombina. Taxonomy (NCBI): domain Eukaryota; kingdom Metazoa; phylum Chordata; class Amphibia; order Anura; family Bombinatoridae; genus Bombina; species Bombina bombina. The sequence continues at coordinate 1,229,175,317 of NC_069502.1, forward strand.
CCACTTGGCACCTCCCGGAGGACCTGCAACATATTCTTTAGAGAATTGAAGATATTATTTTGTCCTTCGAGCAGTTGGTTCATTACTCCTGTCATGAACACCCTGTATTCCGCATATCCCTCGAGCAGTTGGTTCATTACTCCTGTCATGAACACCCTGTATTCTGCCTGTTCCTTCCGGGAGGCACGCATCTCTTTGAGGAAGTTTCTAATGAGCTCCAGCTCTGGCACCTCTGGGGGGATGTTCTCCTCAGGAGGAGCTGGTGCACGGCAGGCTGCTGGTGCAAGGCGAGCTGCTGGTGCATGGGGGGGCTGCTGGAGCATGGGGGGCTGCTGGAGCATGGGGGGCTGCTGCAGGGATCTCTTCTGCAGTGGGGGCTTCTTCAGGGGGTTCTTCTTCAGGGATGTCTTCCATTTTTCCCCGAGGTGGTGAGTCATCTGCACCACTCTCCTGCCTGGGTGAAGGAGGAGCCTGTTAGTGCTGTGCTTCCTCCTCCCCGGCCTCAGACTCTGTTATTTTTAAAAAGAAAGAAATCGAGATATTAGCACAGTTCCGAATAAAGATGTAAATGTTAATGAGGCTGCCTTTGTAATTCAATTGTAAGCCAAAGCAATCAATACGATTTCCGTATTTTCAAAGCCGTCTTTCTGATATCTATATGGTCAATCTGAATGTCTTTTTGCGTTTGTCTTAAATTTGTTGAAATGCACACTTAATCTGTAGACTAGCTACTAATGTGATGGCATTTCTTCAAATGCAACTTTCTCAAGGTAATTGTGAATTCATTTACGTAATAATGTTTAAAAACAGTTTATTTTTTTTGCGTGTGAATGGGTTATGAGGTGGATTTAAAGAGATTAGTAAATGAGCTTACCTGCAGATGAGAGGCACAGGTTCCCGGTATCAACTTCTCCGATACTGACTATGGCCACCTAGAGATGTTGGGATGCAGCATTTCCTCCCAGTGGTAGTACACAAAGGTTTGTTCCAGGCCGCCACCGGTCCCTGAATGGTATTCTCTGTCCCTTGTGAGCTTCTTCTTAAGTTCAGCTCTGCAGTCCTGGTAACAGTGCTGGATAGACTTGACATCCCTCTTATAGTCCCCCACTGAATTAACAGCATTTGTGATCTCCATCCACAACTTCCTCTTATCCGAAGGGGTGGCCCTCTGTGCCTGCAGCCTCGTAGCCCTCTCCATATAAGCTTCTATAAGGGCCTCCTTCTCCTACATAGTATAACTCTCTGCCCTCTGCCTGGGCTTCCCCTGTGATGTGAGCCTCTGTTCTCCGGACTGTGAAGCGCCCTGTCTACGCTAAAACTCACTGGGCCCAGCCACTTGTTCATCTTTCACAATGTGGCTGGGTCCACCTACCCCTTCCTCGCCCCCTTCCTCTCTAGTTCCTCTCCCCCTTCCTCTCTCCCTCCCTCTCTCCTGCTTAAACTCCTGCCTAACCTCCTCCATAAGCTCATCCCTAAACTCCTGTCTAATGAGCTCTAATAGCTCCGGGCTAATCTGCCCCCTATTCCTCCCTCCCGCCATACTCAATTAAAATGTGAATGTGCCCAAATGAAAGAGGGTCAAAATAATGAACTAAAAGTAAAAAGTGCTCAAAGTGTGAATGGGCTAAAAAAAAAAAGAGGGTAAGGAGTATTAAACAGAAAAACGTACATGGTAAAAAAGACGAATGTGAGGATATGTAAACAATAAGTAAATAAAACAAAATCTAACTATGGGATGGGTATGGGATGAAATGGAATGGGGTATGGAATGAAAGGGAATGGGGTATGGAGTGTAGGATTAAAGTTAATGGGGTATGGAGTGTAGGATTAAAGGGAATGCGGTATGGAGTGTATGTAGTGTTAGTGATAAGTGTATGTATGTATTGAATGTGTTTGCGTGTAAATGTGTTTATGTAAGGAATGTTCCAAAAAACAGCACTCGCACACTCACCCAAACAAACTCTCGCTCACTAACGCTCTCTATCTCTCTCACTAACTCACTCTCTCAAAAACTAACTCTCACACTAACTCTCTCTAATCTCTCTCTACTCTCACCAAACCCTCCAACACCTAGACCTGCACCTAACTCAAAAAAGTAATACAGTCATAGAAGCCATGCTTGTAGCGTGCTTATATACCCTATGTAAATGTTTAATGATGTACCGGTTTGCAAAGTAAACAATGTCCTGGTGTGCTTTCTTTTTGATTTGTATGTGTGCAATGTGTATTAGTTGTTTTAATTTGCGCATGCTCATATGGAGTTTGTAAATGCACATATGTATTTGTGGAATTTGTATAATGCGATGATAAATGAATAGAAATTATTGGCACTGTGATAGAGTGTATGTTTAAGGAATAAAAGGATATAATAATCCCTGGTGCTAACCCTTAGTAATATATTATAAAGTACAAGGAAGGGGGAAGATGGGACAAGACAGGGTTAAATAGCACTCATTCCTATTGAGATAGTAATAATGTTGAGAAACACGCAACTAAGTAATGTGCAAATTGTTTACTTAAAAATGAATTTATTAACAAGTATTAAAAAGAAGGATGTAATGAACATTACATATATTAACATGGAATAAACCACGTAATCTCCATTAAACTCCACGCTAACAAATGTAAAGCACAGAAGGAAACACAGCCCAACCACCCCCTGTATTCCTGGCCGATAAATGCATACTTCAGCTTCAGGTGTCAGGGATGGCCAAAACTGTGCTCCTAGCAAGCTAAACACTAAACACTAATGGAGTGAAAAAAATCCTCTGAAGGGATTCGCTCTGGAAGGGGCGTTAAGCTCACTTGTGATGTGATTGGTGGTTTCTAATGCACATTGGGTATTTAAAGTGATTGAGATGCGGCACTCGGCTTGTCAGTTTTTATACACATTGAGAAAGGCCACATCTCGGCCGAAACGCGTTTGTGTGACAGTGTTGATTTTATATATTTTTTTCACTCCATTAGTGTTTAGTGTTTAGCTTGCTAGGAGCACAGTTTTGGCCATCCCTGACACCTGAAGCTGAAGTATCCAGTTATCGGCCAGGAATACAGGGGGGTGGTTGAGCTGTGTTTCCTTCTGTGCTTTACATTTGTTAGCGTGGAGTTTAATGGAGATTAAGTGGTTTATTCCATGTTAATATATGTAATGTTTATTACATCCTTCTTTTTGATACTTGTTAATAAATTAGTTTCTAAGTAAACAATTTGCACATTACTTAGTTGAGTGTTTCTCAACATTATTACTATCTCAATAGGAATGAGTGCTATTTAACCCCTTTTTGTCCCATCTTCCCCCTTCCTTGTACTTTATAATGCGATGATGTCATAGTGATCATTTTGCCTAACATTCTCCAAATGTATTATCTCCAAATCTAAATATTGATTTGTGATGGTGTCGTATTTGTTAAGTGTTGTAAATGGGGTTTTTTGTAATAATGTTTCATAATCGGCAATGCAAATGTTTTGTTTGTGTATCAGTGTGCATTTCTGTTTTCCTATTCCTCGTTTAGTGTAAATGTTGTGTAGTATTAGTTGTTTCCGATTATGAATGTTGAATGCGTATGTGCTATGTTGTGTGAGTGATTGTTGTTTGTACATTTGAGCTGACTGTTTTTCTTGTCCATGTACGTAATATGACAGAGCAGTGTGTATTTCTCTTGAGATCGAGTGTTAGAAAAAAAATCAGTGTATTCTTCATTTTGCATTGATCTCTATAGGAGAACTGATTACGCGCCCGTGATTGGTAAATAAACACAGTAAATAAACACGGTACTCGTGTTACTGCCTTGCGCTACAAGGTTCTTTTCAGACTCGTAATGAAAATAACGTATACGAAATTAGTGAGTAGACACAACGCCACAACTTGTAATCTAGCTGCATTTTATTAATTACAGACAAATCCTGTCTTCGTAGTATTAATGGAAGGGCCTGGAATGTGTATAAGAATCTAGGAAGGATGACCATTTTAATTAAATTAATTCTTCCTGATAAGGATAAAGGAAGATTCCTACATTTTTGTATGTCTCTCTTAAATGATGCAATCAGTGTAGGGATGTTCAGACTATACCATGATTTTGGGTCCCATGAGAATTTCAGGACCAGATACGAAATATACTCCTTTGCTTCTTTAAATGGAGTTTGGGGGGATTCTGAATGTTTAATTAACCATAGAATATTTAGTCTTATCTTTGTTAATAACAAACCCTGAAAATGCTTGAAACTCATCTAAAATCTTAATAATTATTGGTAAATTATGTTGGAGATTTTGTGTAAAAATCAATAGATTGTCCGCATATATAGCTTGCTGAATTTTATGCTTATCTATGCTTATTCCCTCGAGCTTGTCCCTGAGAAAAATAGCTAAAGGTTCCAGTGCTAAATCGAACAACAACGTGTTCCTCGTTGTAAACTCTGATACCATAGAGTTGACAACTAAGACGGTCGAGGGGTAGGAATATAGCAGCAAAATCCCTTAAGAGAAGTACCCCTTAATTCCAAACTTCCTTATAGTAGTAAACATATGATCCCATATCAGCGAGTCAAACGCCTTCTGCGCATCCACAGTAATTACCTCTGCATCTCTTCTCAAGCCTCTATTCTCCCTATAAGCTATATTTCAATGATTTAGCACTATCTCCAGTTTCCTAATATTAGATATTAGAGTTCTCCCTTTAATGAACCCAATTTAATCTGTATGTATAAGATTTTAGATCACCAACTGTCATCTCATTGCTAGAATTTGCGTTAAGACTTTTTGTGTCTTAAATACAATTCAGTTAAACAAATAATTGAGAAGCGCCCTTCCTTGCTTTATCTGAGGTGCCGTCTCGCTAATCAATTCACCTCGTATTATCACTTTATGTGGTTCTTACCCCTTTCTATAGAATTAGTATGTAAAACAAAACATTCCTGTAGCTGTGTTTCAGCACAGTGTGAATATGTAGGGTCATCTAATAAGCTATCCTCCAATCACCAAATCTTATTTATAGTAGGCACAAGGGCCAATGAATGAGACAACTCATCTCAGAGTGATCTGTCTATGTTTGGGGATAAATATCTATATAATCCCCAGGCTTGGGATCCAGACCGCTTTTGCCTTAGCGTGCGAATCTGCTAGAAGTAAGGTTTTTGCATGCGTCCAGTTGCGCTCATATTATTAAAAGTAGACAATTTTCGTTTGCACGCAAAAAAACGATAAAATATTCCCCTCATAGAAGTCAATGGAGCAAAAAAGTGTGTGTGGGGGGGAAACACCCTACTCACGTGTAAACACAATCGCATATTTTCATGTGTGCTAACCCGACATGAAAATATTAATATTTCACATTCCTGTGTTCTTTACATAGCACAATAAATTCTATTTATTCATAAATACACATTTCTACATATATCTAATAGTATTTTGGTACAATATATATCTTTACCTATACATATATATATATTTCTTTTATATAGGTGGCGAGAGTCCACAAGCTTGTTACTGATGGGATATACATTCCTACCAGGAGTAGGCAGAGTTTCCAAAACTTCAAAAGCCTATAAATAAACCTCACTAATACCGTAGTTTTAAAAACTTTGCCTCCTTAGGAGGTGGTGAAGCATGCTTGGGAGTTTGTTTTGTTTAAATCACTTACTTTTGGTCTCCTGTTACATCCGCTATTATAAAGGTTCTTTATTCAAAATTTTAACGCAAAACGCACATGCGATAACGCTATTTACGTCATCATATAGCGTCATCAATTTTGCGCCTTTTTGGCGCTAACATTTTTGCGCCTTTTATTTTGTATAAATAGCCACTCCCACTTTACTCTCATTATTTTATATAGAGCTATAATGCTTGTTTTTATGTCTCTTATATTTATTATAAACTTAATTATATAATAAGCATTGTTTCCAATTCCTGAAACTGCTATATTTGAGGAGAATAGATATTTTGCTATTAATGTTAATTTACTTTTTTTTTTTTTTATTGTTTTCAACAATGTCTCAAACTGACCCTGCCTCTGATGTTACCATAAGAACTGAGCTGCCTGAACATAATTCTACCAAAGCTAAGTGTGTTTGTTGCAAAAAAGCTGATCTTAATTTTTCAGCTGAATTATGTGGCTCCTGTTTTGATAATTTATTACATGCTGATATTTCTATGAGTACAAATGCATCCACTGGCAAAAGGCATTCCTGCAGAAATGAAAGATTTTATTGCTGCAGCCATTGAGAAGGCTATGGGGGCCGAATTATCAAGCTCCGAATGGCTCGCCGGAAACAGTAGGTATGAAGCAGCAGTCTAAAGACCACTGCTACATAACTTGTCCGCCTTCTATGAGGCTGCGGACATCAATCTGCCCGATCCTATACGATCGGGCTGATTGATACCACCGGCCACGAATCTGCAGGAAACGGCATTGCACAAGCAGTTCACAAGAACTGCTTGTTCAATGATAAATGCAGATAGCGTATGCTGTCTGCATTTATCAATGTGGGGCAGACATGATCCACTACATCGTACATCGTATCATGTCCATCCGCGCTTTAATAAATCGGCCCCTATGAATGCTATTCCACCTTTCACCCCTTGAGTGCTAACGCCGTCGCAGAGTTTCCCACTCTGGTGCTAATGACAGCTCAGAGCCGTCGCTAGCACTCTCCCACCTTGAGGGAGATCTGGGGGCTCCCAACCACTCCTACCCTGGCGATTGGGCCTGCATAGTGACAGGCATCGCTGGGGCTTCACGTTATGCGTGGTGACGTCACACACAATGACGTGATGACGTCACCGTGCAACTTTATTTATACTTAACAATGTTAAGTATAGGAGCAGGGGGCATACTGCTTAGAAGCCTGTATCTCAGGTATCTAAGCAGCTACAGACCCCCAAGACCCACCGTTGGAAAGGTAATCACCTAATCTTTCTAACAGGGTAAGTCTTGAAGTTTTCAAGTGAAGTTTAATTTTTTTCCCCAAAAAAATAAAAATAAAAAAAACTTAAAAAAGCTTAGCACCTATGTGGGAAAGTGCTTAGCACTCAAGGGGTTAAATAAATGTAAAAGGACTTTACATTGTTTTCCTAAGTCTAGTGAATTTTGTACTGACCGGCAGCATACTGATGTATCTTCTACTGATGGGGGTTCCTCTGATTAAGAGGATTCTACATCAGAGACAGAAATTGATAAATCTTCATTTTGTTTAAAATTGAGCATATTCTCTCTCTTTTAAAGGAAGTATTATTTACTTTGGGTATTGAGGAGTCTAAACCTCCTGATGATAAATCTAGTAATTGTTTAAATTCTGTATTTAAGACTACTGTTATTACACCTGAGGTTTTTCCTATTCCAGACGCCATCTCTAATGTGATTGCCAAAGAATGGTCTAAACCTGGTACCTCTTTTAACCCATTTCTAGATTTTAAAAATTATTTCCTTTGCCTGTTGCTAATTTGGAACTTTGGAAGCAGTCCCTAAGGTTGATGGGGCTATTTCCACTCTTGCTAAACGTACTACTATTCCTATGGAAGACAACACTTCTGTCAATATTTACATAATAGCTATATTCTTAGACCAGTTGCTATATCTATGGCTGATGGTGCTGCTGCTTCTACCTTTTGGTTGGACAGTTTAGTTGTCTTTAGTCCCTGAATTATCTAACATTGTTCTTTTACTTCAACACACAAATCATTTTCTTTGTAACGCTATTTTTGATGTTATGAAGATCAATGTCAAATCCATGTCTTTAGCTATTCTAACTAGAAGAGCTTTATGGCTTAAATCTTGGAATGCAGACATGGTGTCTAAAACAAGATTACTGTCTCTCTTTTTTCAAGGTAAAAACCTATTTGGTTCTCATTTGGATTCTATTATTTCCACTATTACTGGAGGAAAGGGAGTTTTTCTTAAAGGGACAGTAAACACCAGAATTTTTGTTGTTTAAAAAGGTAGATAATCCCTTTATTACCCTTTCCCCAATTTTGCATAACCAACACAGTTATAATATACTTTTTACCTCTATGATTACCTTGTATCTAAGCCTCTGCAAACTGCCCCCTTATTTCAGTTATTTTGACAGACTTGCATTTTTAGCCAATCAGTGCTGACTCCTAGGAGCTTCACGTGCCTGAGCTCAATGTTATCTATATGAAACACATGAACTAATGCCCTCTAGTGGTGAAAAACTGTCAAAATGCTTTCAGATTAGAGGCAAGAAATTAGCACATGAACCTCCTAGATTTAGCTTTCAACTAAGAATACCAAGAGAACAAAGTAAAATTGGTTATAAAAGTAAATTGGAAAGTTGTTTAAAATTACATGCCCTATTTAAGTCAAGATTTTTTTTGAGGTTACTGTCCCTTTAAAAAAAATAAAAATCGAAGGAAAAATTTAAAGCTACCAATCGTTTTTCCTCCTTTCATCAGAATATAGAACAGAAAAATGCTCCCTCCCCTAAAGTCTCTGGCCCTAATTGGAGACCTTCTCCAAATTGGAATAAATCCAAGCCTTATAAGAAACCAAATCCGGCCCCTAAGCCTGCATGAAGGTGCAGCCCGAATCCAGTTCTTCTGGTGGGAGGGGGGGGGGCAGATCAAAACTGTTTCAAGATATTTAGGCAGCCTCTGTCCAAAATCAGTGGATTAAGAATATTATTTCTCAGGGGTTTCGAATTGGATTCAGAATAAGGCCTCCCATGGGAAGATTCTTTCTCACCCATGTACCAAAAAACCCAGTAAAAGCTCAAGAATTTCTGAAATGTGTTTCAGATCTAGAACTCTTGGGGGTTATTGTCCCAGTTCCTCTTCAGGAACAAGGATTGGGGTTTTATTCAAATCTCTTCATTGTTCCAAAGAAGGATCTGAAAACCTTAAATCATTTTGTAAGAGTCCCAACTTTCAATATGGTGACGATAAGGACTATTCTGCCCTTTGTTCAGCAAGCTCACTTTATGCCCACAATGAACTTACAGGAAGCTTACCTTCACATTCCAATCCACCCAGGCGAGGTTACCAATCAATATCCTGGAACTCAGTGCTCTCTTCAGAGCTCTTAAGGCTTGGCCTCTGTTAAAGAGAGAACCTTACATTCGTTTTCAGACGGACAATATCACAACAGTGGCATATGTCAATCATCAAGGGGGGACTCACAGTCCTCTAACAATGAAAGAAGTATCTCTAATACTTTTTTGGGTGGAATCCAACTCTTGTCTGATCACTGCGATTCAAATCCCAGGTGTAGACAATTGGGAAGTGGATTATCTCAGCCGTCAATCTCTACATCCGGGGGAGTGGTCTCTCCATCCAGATGTGTTCTATCAAATTGTACAAATGTGGGACCTTCCAGAAATAGATCTGATGACCTCTCATATGAGCAAGAAACTTCCCAGATACCTTTCCAGGTCCAGGAATCCTCAGGTAGAAATGATGGATGCTCTAGCAGTACCCTGGTTTTACCAGCCTGCTTACATTTCCCCCCATCTGGTTCTACTTCCAAGAGTGATCTCAAAAATCATAATGGAACAATCTTATGTGTTTCTGATAGCACCAGCATGGCCTCACAGAATCACAGAATTTGGTATACGGACCTAGTCTGAATGTCCAGTTGTCTGCCTTGGCCTCTTCCTCTAAGACCAGACCTCCTGTCTCAAGGTCCATTTTTCCATCCAGATCTCAAATATCTACATTTGATAGCATGAAAATTGAATGTTTAGTCCTCAGTCATATAGGTTTCTCTGACTCAGTGATTAACACTATGATTCAGGCTCGCAAGCCTGTTTCAAAAATAGCTAACATACACATAACAAGAAACTGTGGGCGCTTAAAAAGCAAGTCTAAAGAATGTCTAAAGAATGATATATAAGATTTTAAAAATAAATTTATCTGTATAAAAATTGTAGTGTAGAGGGGGCGGAGCCTGCAGCATAACTGTTAGGACGTATGGAGAAAGAGCTCTGGCAATAAAAGTGGTATTTTAGCTTCTTAACCTTCCCTATACTCGTCGAAATTGCCCACAAAACACCTGGGGCAGTTAGTAGAGGCATCTGAGGCTGTTTTCTGTCAGTTTTTCCATAAAACTTTCGGACGCTACATCAGGCCGCTTAGGAGAACCGGATCAATTCTCAGGAAAGGCCGCGGCTGCGGCCTACACCGGCACTCGTGAGCAGGCCAAAAAGTAACAAGTTTACCCAGCAGCAACAAGATCCCTTCTGAGGGATACCGGACCACCATCAGCCTTGTGAGAGATAATAATATTGGCTGGAACTCCTTTTAACAGAGTTTAAGGCACAGCACTTTCAGAAGCATTCCAACGTGGCAGACTGTAAGTAACAAGTTGTTTGCCTTAATATTAAGGGATACATAGCCCTAGACTGCTAGATTCAGCCTTTTACCTCTTATATCGACTTTTATGTAGATACAAGCTACAGTGACTGTCTTATTTTGATATTACTACATCAGTCCTACACCCCTAAGGGAGGTGAATAGAAGCCATCACCTTATATCCTCATATATTTTGTTTACGTGTACACTTAAAAGCATGTAGAGAGAAACTATATTTTTTCTTTTTTTTCTATGCCCTAGTTCTCTGCTCTGTGAAGGTACATATTACCCCCACGCCTAGTTATAATATATTATGCTATAACCCGATATCAAGGGTTAATACCAGATGAAAGATGTCCTGAATATGGGATCAGCAACACACAACCCATCTAATTCCCCCCAAACATGAGACCAAGCTCCATATTGAAGGTAATAACAGAATGTGTTTTATTGAGGGCTATATGCCCAGTATTTATGCAGATCTGAGACCAGATGGGGGGTTGGCAGTATTGTACATTAGATAGAGGGAAGACGCCCTTTTTCATGATACAATAGAATTACATTACTTAACCAAATAAACAATTTAAACACAAGAAAACAATGGAGTCCTTCTTATCACCTGGAAGTCTGCTCTCTGGAGGTGATTAAACAATGTGAATGCTTATCACATAAACCTAATTACAGTACACAATAGATGCTGCCAGGAAACCTGTCTTTAGAAAATAGCTTCTCAAAGCTGAACAAAAATTTAACCCTTCCAGTACTGACAGAGGGGTCTGTCACACGGCTCCCTCCTGGTTGGACACTCCGGCAGACCCGGCTTGACCCTTTGGCGGGTCAACTTGGGGATGACCGGACTAGGAGGTGGTAGGCATGTCAGTTTGCCGAGACAATCCATCCGCATTCCTGTTATGAGAGAGAATTCCTGTCCATATAAATAAGGGTTCAACTTCTTCAGTGCCCAGACCAGGGCTAAACAGTCCTTCAAGTTTTTGTTTTCAGAGACGCTTCTTTCCAGTTGAAGACAAATCTCATCGGCTTCTTTACAAGTTTTTTGTACCTGCTCTTTATAGGTATCCACAATCCCTTCATACTGACGTAGGGTGCCCTTGAGTTGCTGCACCTCACTATGAGCCAGCGTCAGCTTCTCCTCCAGTGTCGCTAAGTTTGTCTTTACTGTTTCATGTTCCACTCTGAAGCTGGTGTTTTCTGCGGTCTGTTAGTGCAGCTTGTCTAGCAGAGATTCCCGTTCTAAACGTGCTTTTTCCTCTGCGCTCCTCTTCTCTCCCGCTAGCACTGTTACGTGATTGTTTAACTGGACCATTTCATCCTCTACTTGACTCTTCTCCTTCATCAGCACGTTGTAACGGGACTTCCACGTATCAATAGCGGATAGAGTCACAGGGTTAACATCGGCGGGACCCATGGGAGCGTAGGCAGAAACAAGGGGGGCCAAGTCATTTCCAAGGAGAACATCAGCTGGTAAGTCCTTCATGACCCCCACATTCACATTCACATAGGGCGGTGCCCCGGGGGTTGGTAACTGGTAGCCGCTAGGGTGACTGTGGGTCTGAACTCCACTCTGGCAGGGGGCTTAGTGGTAGCAGTGTCCAGTTTGCAGGCATCCGTATACTCATCTGCCAGGCGAGCAGCTTCATGCAGGGTGGAGGGTTTACAGTCCCGGACCCACTCTCTAACTCCTGCGGGTAACTTGTCGAAGCAATGTTCCAACAGGAATAGCTGCAGAACCTCTTCCCCAGATACGGCTTGGCACCCCGCTATCCAGTGAGCTGCTGTGCGGTGCACCCTACATGCCCACTCAATGTAGGCATCTCCAGCTAGTTTAACAGTGTCTCTGAACCGCCTCCTGTATGCCTTCGGTGTAACCGCATACCTGGAGAGCAGAGCCTCTTTTACAGCATTATAATCCCCGACTTCCTCATCTGGAATGGCCCGAAAAGCCTCGCTGGCCCGGCCGGATAATTTTCCGGATAATATCGTGACCCAGTCCTCTGCGGGTACCTTGTGTAGGGCACATTGCCTCTCTAAATCCGCAAGGTACCCATCAATCTCTCCTTCTGTTTCCAGGAAGTTTTTAAAAGCTGCAAAATGTACTTTTCTCTTTTCCACTGGGGTTGCTGTGACTTGAGCTGCTGCAGCGCCGCTTTGGCGAAGTAGGTTGGCCTCCACAGCTGCTATGACCCGGTCGATAATTTCGGCAGACGGGTTGGGGCCATAATGTGCCAGTCTTATTTTAATCGCCCGGTCAAAGCTTGCTTCTTTGGGGGTTTTGTCTGATATGCTGGACTCATAGGTTCCTTCGGGCCCTGGTACTCCGTCCATCTCGGTCAGTATTGTAATAATCTCCCTCTTCCTGAGGTTACTGGCTTGTCGGCCCCTTTGTTCTAGCAGGTCTTTAAGGGTGGCTCTTTTCAGTCTTTCATACGGTATTCCCATTAGGTCCGGATGTGTAGTTGCTCTTCTGGGCGATGAGGATCATCCCGTCGCTTGCCACCAATTGTTACGCTATAACCCGATATCAAGGGTTAATACCAGATGAAAGATGTCCTGAATATGGGATCAGAAACACACAACCCATCTAATTCCCCCCAAACATGAGACCAAGCTCCATATTGAAGGTAAAAACAGAATGTGTTTTATTGAGGGCTATATGCCCAGTATTTATGCAGGTCTGAGACCAGATGGGGGGTTGGAAGAGTATTTCTTTCATGTAATTAGCAAGAGTCCATGAGCTAGTGACGTATGGGATATACATTCCTACCAGGAGGGGCAAAGTTTCCCAAACCTCAAAATGCCTATAAATACACCCCTCACCACACCCACAAATCAGTTTTACAAACTTTGCCTCCTGTGGAGGTGGTGAAGTAAGTTTGTGCTAGATTCTACGTTGATATGCGCTCCGCAGCAGGTTGGAACCCGGTTTTCCTCTCAGCGTGCAGTGAATGTCAGAGGGATGTGAAGGGAGTATTGCCTATTTGAATTCAATGATCTCCTTCTACGGGGTCTATTTCATAGGTTCTCTGTTATCGGTCGTAGAGATTCATCTCTTACCTCCCTTTTCAGATCGACGATATACTCTTATATATACCATTACCTCTACTGATTCTCGTTTCAGTACTGGTTTGGCTTTCTACTACATGTAGATGAGTGTCCTGGGGTAAGTAAGTCTTATTTTCTGTGACACTCTAAGCTATGGTTGGGCACTTTTATATAAAGTTCTAAATATATGTGTTTAAACATTTATTTGCCTTGATTCAGGATGTTCAACGTTCCTTATTTTCAGACAGTCAGTTTCATATTTGGGATAATGCATATGAATAATTCAATTTTTTCTTACCTTAAAATTTGACTTTTTTTCCTGTGGGCTGTTAGGCTCGCGGGGGCTGAAAATGCTTCATTTTATTGCGTCATTCTTGGCGTGGACTTTCTTGGCGCAAAAATTTTCTTGTCATTTCCGGCGTCATACGTGTTGCCGGAAGTTGCGTCATTTTTTTGACGTTTTTGCGCCAAAAAATGTCGGCGTTACCGGATGTGGTGCCATTTTTGGCGCCAAAAGCATTTAGGCGCCAAATAATGTGGGCGGCTTTTTTGGCGCTAAAAAATTTGAGCGTCATTGTTGTTTCCACAATATTTAAGTCTCATTATTTATTGCTTCTGGTTGCTAGAAGCTTGTTCATTGTCATTTTTTTCCCATTCCTGAAACTGTCATTTAAGGAATTTGATAAATTTTGCTTTATATGTTGTTTTTTCTATTACATATTGCAAGATGTCTCAAATGGACTTTTGGAAAAACGCTTAACTGAGTTTCAGTTCTACCAAAGCTAAGTTCATTTATTTTAAATGTTATAAATGTTTATCTTTAGCTATGGTTTGTAATAAGTTATTATGTTATACTTTTACATGCGGAATCCATTAGTATTTATGCTTTATATATTTTCTTTTCTTACAAGAAATATTTAGAAGACTTATAAGAAATATTTTTCTGATTCTATGTTAAAGGCTTTGTCTGACTTCGTGCCTTCTAATAACATTTTTAGGTCTTTTTCACTTCTTTTTTAATTATTGAAGTTTCAAATGACCAACAACATACTGATTTATCCTTCTCTGATGATGTTTTTTTCAGAAATTTTCTTCATCAGATATTGACACTAACAAATCTACTTTTTTATTATTTTTCAATTATTAAAGTACATTTGTTCTTTGTTGAAAAGGTGTTGATTATTTTGGATATTAAGGTAACTAGTTCTTTAAGACTAGCTGACATTATTTCTGCCTATTTATTTCTTTAGAGGTTTTCTTTCCAATTCCCTATACTAGGGAATGGAATAGGCTGAGAATTTTCTTTTATTCCTTCTTCAAAGGTTTTAAACTATATTCTTTGCCAGCAGTTAAATTCAATTTGGAGGGTTCTCCAATTTATTGGGGCTATCTCTAATTCTACTAATTATACTATTGTTTCTATAGCAAAATAGTATTTATTTTCCTTTAGATAGTTGTATCTTATTTATGGAAAATTATTTAGTTTCAGGTACTTTTCTTGGTCCTGTGATTTATTTGGATATTGCAATTGCTTCATTTTCTCTGTTTACTTTAAGATCAAGTATCAGATTATGATTTATTTTAGCATTGTTAAAGGGACAACATTTACTAGACTAGGTGCTGTTGCATTTGTCTTGTTGTTTTGCATTTATTGATTATGCAAGTCCACTAAATTGGCTGGTCCTTTAAACCGGACTATCATGCTAATAATTTCATTTGTGTCTTCATTTTATTGAATATTTTCACAAATGAGGGTTAATCTATGTCTTTAACTTTTTTAGCTAGAAGAATTTTGTGATTTAAAAAAAAAAAAAAATCCATATTTCCTTTGTTCTAAAATAATCAATTATTTGTTTTATAATTGGATTCAATTCTTAACTGTTAATCTGGGCTTCAAGGTTGAGTTCTAAGACTAAAACTTTAAGCTTATACTAGTTTGGTTGTTCTTATTAAGGAACGAATTCCTGAGTTCTTTCCCAAGTAACATGTCTATAATTGGAGTTCAAAATCAGGGTTTTGGAGTTTTATTCAAACTATTTTGCCTTTTTATGGTCTTTGATAGCATTATTTGTTTTCATTAGATACAATAAATGCATATTTTCATTTTTCTGTTTTCATTCAGTTTATTTTCTGAGGATGCGGAATCTCATATGATTCACTTACTCTTCAGGACATAGTTAGAGGATCTTCTTTTCTAAAGCTCTTGATCCCTCACACAAGGGTCACCTTTTTTAGGTTTCCAGATAGTTTGTGTCACTGTCCTTGTCTCTATCAGACAAGGGATAATGTTATTGGGTTCCGTCTATCGGTACCTTTAGTCTCTATTATTTCCTTCAGTTGCTATATATGCATAGAAGTTTTAGATCTTATGGCCACAGCATTGGATTCAATTCCCTTTGCTCATTTTCTCTAGAAAGAACCTTTTCAGTCTTTTATAAGTGTTGTTTCTTCAAGAACATGGTTGGAGGATCAATTTACCAAAAAGTTTGTTTGATTCCTCAGACAAGGGTAACCTTTTTAGGTTTCCTGATGGATTCAGTGTTCTTGATTCTGTCTCTGACGGACAAGAGGCGTCTGAAATTGGTTTCAGCTTATCGAAACCTTCAGTCTCAATCATTCCCTTCGGTAGCCTTATGCATGGAAATTCTAGGTCTTATGACTGCTGCATTGGATGCGATTCCCTTTGCTCGTTTTCACATGCGACCTCTTCAGCTCTGTATGCTGAACCAGTGGTGCAGGGATTATACAAAGATATCTCAATTAATATCTTTAAAACCGATTGTTCGACACTCTCTGACGTGGTGGACAGATCACCATTGTTTAGTTCAGGGGGCTTCTTTTTGTTCCTCCAACCTAGACTGTGATCTCAACAGATGCAAATCTGACAGGTTGGGGAGCTGTATGGGGGTTTCTGACAGCACAAGGGGTTTGGGAATCTCAGGAGGTGAGATTACCAATCAACATTTTTGGAACTCCGTGCAATTTTCAGAGCTCTTCAGTCATGGCCTCTTCTAAAGAGAGAGTCGTTCATTTGTTTCTAGACGGACGATGTCACAACCGTGGCATATGTCAATCATCAAGGAGGAACTCACAGTCCTCTGGCTATGAAAGAAGTCTCTCAAATACTTGTATGGGCGCAATCCAGCTCCTGTCTAATTTCTGCGGTTCATATCCCAGGTATAGACAATTGGGAAGCGGATTATCTCAGTCGCCAAACATTACATCCGGGCGAATGGTTTCTTCACCAAGAGGTATTTCTTCAGATTGTTCAAATATGGGGACTTCCAGAAATAGATCTGATGGCTTCTCATCTAAACAAGAAGCTTCCCAGGTATCTGTCCAGATCCAGGAATCCTCAGGCGGAAGTAGTGGATGCATTGTCACTTCCTTGGAAGTATCATCCTGCTTATAGCTTTCCGCCTATAGTTCTTTTTCCATGATTCTAAGGAACGTTCGTTTATTCTGCTGGTGGCTCCAGCATGGCCTCACAGGTTTTGGTATGCGGATCTTGTCCGGATGGCCACTTGCCAACCGTGGACTCTTCCGTTAAGACCAGACCTTCTATTGCAAGGTCCTTTTTTCCATCAGGTTCTCAAGTCCTTCAATTTGAAGGTATGGAGATTGAACGCTTGATTCTCAATCATAGAGGTTTCTCTGACTCTGTGATTAATACTATGTTACAGGCTCGTAAAACTGTATCTAGGAAGATATATTATCGAGTCTGGAAGATTTTCATTTCTTGGTGTTTTTCTCATCTTTTTTCTTGGCATTCTTTTAGAATTCCTAGAATTTTACAGTTTCTTCAGGATGGTTTGGATAAGGTTTGTCTGCAAGTTCCTTGAAAGGTCAAATCTCTGCTCTTTCTGTTCTTTTTTTCACAGAAAGATTGCTAGTCTTCCTGATATTCATTGTTTTGTACAAGCTTTGGCTCGTATAAAACCTGTTATTAAGTCAATCTCTCCTCCTTGGAGTTTGAATTTGGTTCTGGGGGCTCTTCAAGCTCCTCCGTTTGAACCTATGCCTTCCCTAGACATTAAATTACTTTCTTGGAAAGTTTTGTTTCTTTTGGCCATCTCTTCTGCTAAGAAGAGTTTCTGAATTATCTGCTCTTTCTTGTGAGTCTCCTTTTCTGATTTTTCATCAGGATAAGGCGGTGTTGCGAACTTCTTTTACATTTTTACCTAAGGTTGTGAATTCTAACAACATTAGTAGAGAAATTGTTGTCCCTTCATTGTGTCCTAATCCTAAGAATTCTAAGGAAAACTCGTTGCATTCTTTGGATGTAGTTAGAGCTTTGAAATATTATGTTGAAGCTACTAAGGATTTCCGAAAGACTTCTAGTCTATTTGTTATCTTTTTCCGGTTCTAGGAAAGGTCAGAAGGCTTCTGCCATTTCTTTGGCATCTTGGTTAAAATTTTTGTTTCATCATGCCTATGTCGAGTCGGGTAAAACTCCGCCTCAAAGGATTACAGCTCATTCTACTAGGTCAGTTTCTACTTCCTGGGTGTATAGGAATGAAGCTTCAGTTGATCTGATTTGCAAAGCAGCCACTTGGTCTTCTTTAGTGCACAATCAGATGTATAAAACACGCCAATAAAACAAGTAAGACCGTACTTACAAGATGTAAGACACTTGAGAAGTGTCACAACCGCCTTCTGGACTGTTATAGAGTCGTCCAGCTAACTCCCGCTGATAGATCTCTGAAATCCTCTTGGATGTGAGAGCGGCGATGACAAAGGAAACCAGTATCCAGCAACAGTTTCACAGAGCCGGCTCATCCTGTAATATCCAATATTGTTATAGATACAATGTATCAAATGTATCAAATGGATAAGTAATTGGTGAATAAGAAATAGTTCATGGCAAAAGTCTTGTAAAAGCAAACAGACTTTATTTGGGGTACAAAAGCACAACGTTTCTCGGTCTCTCCTGACCGTTTCCTCAGGTGCAATATAAAAAATTATTTAAACCACAAACTTTTATTGCCGCATTCTCGGCGTCTTCTAAAGTGAACAGCGCATGCGTGAAGGTGTGACCACTGATAGAGCTTCCATTGGTGGCTGAATATCCAATGATAAGAGCAAAAATGCTCAAGCCTCTGAGTATAATCAAATCAATAGCGTAGCCGAATAAAGCTGCTATTGGTAGGTAACCAACCAATGCCATGCGAGAAAACGCTCGATTATCTGAGCATATTCAAAACATAAGCGTCTTGAGAAATATAAAGGATATATCGAGGGTAATATAAGAAATAGACTAATAAACTGAATGCGTTGTGAGTCTCCTTTTCTGATTTTTCATCAGGATAAGGCGGTGTTGCGAACTTCTTTTACATTTTTACCTAAGGTTGTGAATTCTAACAACATTAGTAGAGAAATTGTGGTTCCTTCATTGTGTCCTAATCCTAAGAATTCTAAGGAAAACTCGTTGCATTCTTTGGATGTAGTTAGAGCTTTGAAATATTATGTTGAAGCTACTAAGGATTTCCGAAAGACTTCTAGTCTATTTGTTATCTTTTCCGGTTCTAGGAAAGGTCAGAAGGCTTCTGCCATTTCTTTGGCATCTTGGTTAAAATTTTTGTTTCATCATGCCTATGTCGAGTCGGGTAAAACTCCGCCTCAAAGGATTACAGCTCATTCTACTAGGTCAGTTTCTACTTCCTGGGCGTATAGGAATGAAGCTTCAGTTGATCAGATTTGCAAAGCAGCCACTTGGTCTTCTTTAGTGCACAATCAGATGTATAAAACACGCCAATAAAACAAGTAAGACCGTACTTACAAGATGTAAGACACTTGAGAAGTGTCACAACCGCCTTCTGGACTGTTATAGAGTCGTCCAGCTAACTCCCGCTGATAGATCTCTGAAATCCTCTTGGATGTGAGAGCGGCGATGACAAAGGAAACCAGTATCCAGCAACAGTTTCACAGAGCCGGCTCGTCCTGTAATATCCAATATTGTTATAGATACAATGTATCAAATGTATCAAATGGATAAGTAATTGATGAATAAGAAATAGTTTGTGGCAAAAGTCTTGTAAAAGCAAACAGACTTTATTTGGGGTACAAAAGCACAACGTTTCTCGGTCTCTCCTGACCGTTTCCTCAGGTGCAATATAAACAATTATTTAAACCACAAACTTTTATTGCCGCATTCTCGGCGTCTTCTAAAGTGAACAGCGCATGCGTGAAGGTGTGACCACTGATAGAGCTTCCATTGGTGGCTGAATATCCAATGATAAGAGCAAAAATGCTCAAGCCTCTGAGTATAATAAAATCAATAGCGTAGCCGAATAAAGCTGCTATTGGTAGGTAACCAACCAATGCCATGCGAGAAAACGCTCGATTATCTGAGCATATTCAAAACATAAGCGTCTTGAGAAATATAAAGGATATATCGAGGGTAATATAAGAAATAGACTAATAAACTGAATGCGTATATATGTGGCGGTGTGGGTGTTACCACTAAGAGTGACCGACTGGCAAAGGATTGTAGTTCAATCCCTGTGCATACACATATATACGCATTCAGTTTATTAGTCTATTTCTTATATTACCCTCGATATATCCTTTATATTTCTCAAGACGCTTATGTTTTGAATATGCTCAGATAATCGAGCGTTTTCTCACATGGCATTGGTTGGTTACCTACCAATAGCAGCTTTATTCGGCTACGCTATTGATTTGATTATACTCAGAGGCTTGAGCATTTTTGCTCTTATCATTGGATATTCAGCCACCAATGGAAGCTCTATCAGTGGTCACACCTTCACGCATGCGCTGTTCACTTTAGAAGGCGCCGAGAATGCGGCAATAAAAGTTCGTGGTTTAAATCATTTTGTATATTGCACCTGAGGAAACGGTCAGGAGAGACCGAGAAACGTTGTGCTTTTGTACCCCAAATAAAGTCTGTTTGCTTTTACAAGACTTTTGCCACAAACTATTTCTTATTCACCAATTACTTATCCATTTGATACATTGTATCTATAACAATATTGGATATTACAGGACGAGCCGGCTCTGTGAAACTGTTGCTGGATACTGGTTTCCTTTGTCATCGCCGCTCTCACATCCAAGAGGATTTCAGAGATCTATCAGCGGGAGTTAGCTGGACGACTCTATAACAGTCCAGAAGGCGGTTGTGACACTTCTCAAGTGTCTTACATCTTGTAAGTACGGTCTTACTTGTTTTATTGGCGTGTTTTATACATCTGATTGTGCACTATGGTGGCGCCTTCTTTCTTTATTATTCACTTCTGCAGAGTTTAACATCTTGGGACACCAACAAGAAATTTGAAGAAGCAGCCTGCCATCCGTTCCAGATTTAGGATTTGGATTTTGGACTAGTTCCTGTCCATTTTTTCATTCCCATCACTTTTCATAGTGGTCTGGTTTGATTGGGTTTATGACTATACTTGTCATTATTTCATATATGCAATTTTTATTTATATATTTATAGATGTTTTAATATTATTATGCACTATATGGTCACATATTTTTTATATAGGTTTTTGGCGCACTGATTTTTAAGTATTAGTTTTACTTGGTCTTCTTTGCATACTTTTACTAAATTCTACCATTTTGATGTGTTTTCTTCTTCTGAAGCAGTTTTTGGTAGAAAAGTACTTCAGGCAGCTGTTTCAGTTTGATTCTTCTGCTTATAATTTCAGTTTTTTTCATTATAAGATTTAAACTTTATTTTGGGTGTGGATTATTTTCAGCGGAATTGGCTGTCTTTATTTTATCCCTCCCTCTCTAGTGACTCTTGCGTAGAAGATCCACATCTTGGGTAGTCATTATCCCATACGTCACTAGCTCATGGACTCTTGCTAATTACATGAAAGAAAACATAATTTATGTAAGAACTTACCTGATAAATTCATTTCTTTCATATTAGCAAGAGTCCATGAGGCCCACCCTTTTGTGGTGGTTATGATTTTTTTGTATAAAGCACAATTATTCCAATTCCTTATTTTTTATGCTTTCGCACTTTTTTCTTATCACCCCACTTCTTGGCTATACGTTAAACTGATTTGTGGGTGTGGTGTGGGGTGTATTTATAGGCATTTTGAGGTTTGGGAAACTTTGCCCCTCCTGGTAGGAATGTATATCCCATACGTCACTAGCTCATGGACTCTTACATAAATTATGTTTTTACATTAGATAGAGGGAAGACGCCCTTTGACATGATACAATAGAATTACATTACTTAACCAAATAAACAATTTAAACACAAGAAAACAATGGAGTCCTTCTTATCACTTGGAAGTCTGCTCTCTGGAGGTGATTAAACAATGTGAATGCTTATCACATAAACCTAATTACAGTACACAATAGATGCTGCCAGGAAACCTGTCTTTAGAAAATAGCTTCTCAAAGCTGAACAAAGTTAACCCTTCCAGTACTGACAGAGGGGTCTGTCACATAATACCCTTGCAGTGTTTGGGTGATCATATTCCCTAATTCCCAAAGATAAGGGTTTAACTACTATGCAGGGCTAGAGGGGCCTGAGTTGGGGGGCCCTCCCATAGCTAGATATTTATACTCTGCTGGTGGATGAGATCCAGAAATTAAGTGTTTCCCCCATTTATTTTCCCATTATCTGGCTGAGGCCAGACATAATACTTTCTATACCTTCTCTTTTTTTTCTCAGCATTCTATAAGCAATGTCTCAACCCTGCAAGAATAAAGGGAAAACTACAACCAGGTCTAGAAATTCAGTGGCAGATCACTTTAAACTTAAAGATCCGACTGTTTCTAAAGGAGCAGTGTCACCCCACTCCTGCCAAGAGAGGTCTAATAGCTCCAAATCACCTATGTCCCAACAAAGGGAAGAAGAAATGGAGCCCTCCTATAGGCCTGATATACTCTAACTAAAAGGTTGAATGACCTCCAGGACAATCTGACATCTACTATCAAGTCTTCAGTAGCGGACCTTAAAAATGACTTAGCAGAAATGGGGGAAAGGACAGAGGCACTGGAGCGCAAGCAGGAGGACATGACGACTGAACAGCAAAACATAATAGCCCATTCCCACAACCTTGCAGATTATATCTCAGAAGTTGAACAGAATGTGGCGGACCTAGAAGATAGGTCACGCCGTAACAACGGTAGATTTAGGGGCATATCCAAGGAGATTTTGCAGGCCGACTTAGAGTCTTATGTCAGGAACTTTTGTCTCTCATTGGCTCCTCCTTCAGAACCCAATGACATGCTGATAGATAGGGCACACCGGATTCCAAGGGGTAGAATTGCTCCCAAAGACAAGCCCAGAGATGTCATAGCGAGGTTTCACTTTTTTACCTATAAGGAGTAACTTATGAGGGCAGAATTTACCAAACCTCAGCTACCGGAGACTTTAAGCCATATCCAAGTATTCCCGGATCTTTCACAGTTCACCCTTCAGAAGAGGAACACCCAGGGCCGCCATCAGGGGGTGACAGGGGTGACTCCTGTCAGGGGCCCAATGGGCTAGGGGGGTCCCATGAGGCAAGAACTAAAAAAAAAAATTTTTTTTTTTTTTTAATTTTGGCAGCCACCAGTGGGTACTACAGCAGAGTGCTAATTGGGAAATGTTATTACAAGGAGTAAAGTATTAGCATTTGAGAGGATTTCTGAGTGTGCACTAAACCACTATGCACAGTGTGAGACAGACTTGGCACTTTGTACAGTGTGTGTCTGAGTCAGACGGCAGATCACCTTCATTTGCAGAGAAGGTAGGACTTACTTAGCAAATGTTTTTTTATTTCTTTGTGCAATTTAAGATTGTAACTTCAGTGTGGTAGTAGTTGTATGGTGGGGCCAGGGGTCCATAAAAACACATTTTTTTTAGCAGCAGTGTATTTATGATTATTTGACAATGCTGTAGAAATTCTATATTTAAAATCATGCAGAAATGTTTCCTCCTCAATACACAAATGATATATATTACATTCCAGTTTACTGCCCCTTTAGGACTTTCCAGATACAAGGAGGCATTTTATCTAAGATTTTTATATCTGCATAACATGTTATACTCTCAGACTAAGATTGCTCAGTGTTGGAAATGAGACAGGTTAACTTAAAACTGTTCAGTTTACTCTACTGCTGACTAAATTTTGAAATGCATACCAACAAGCTTAAATCCTGCATTTAACCAGATCTAATGGTATGAGTACCACAGCTTATGGTTCCACCAAGACCATATAGAGTACAGCATTTTCAAAATCCACAAGTACAGCTGACAGATGGGAACATTTGTACACTATTTTTGAAGTGGTGCTCTTGGTTGGGGAAAATGGGGAAAATATCAAACAAACATATGTCAACCTTTTAAAAGTAATTTTCTTCATCTAGCCATCTACCCAGATCAATAATGTACAATTTTGAATTCACAGAATTATTTTTGTTTGCACATTTACAAATATGATTCTTTAAAAAGTGATCTCTTAATTTCTGCATTTTTTTATCATGCATGTCACACACTGTTGGTTTAGGGGATGCAAGGTGCATAAATGTTTCCTCCTGTGAGTGTTTCTGTGGGTGTCTGTGTTTATGTCTTTGTGCTTTGGTTTGTGTCTCTATGAGTGTGTATGTATTTTTTTTCTGTTGGTATCTCTGTGAGGGTGGGTGTGTATGTCTTTGTGCATTTTCTGTGGATGTCTGTGAGGGTGTGTGCATATGTCTTTAAGCTTTTTCTATGGGTGTCTCTGTTAGGGTGGGCATGTGTTTGTCTTTGTGTATTTTCTCTGGATGCCTCTGTGAGGGTGGGTGTGTATGTCTGTGTTTTCTGTGGATGTCTCTGTGAGGGTGTGTATTTTCTGTGGGTGTCTCTGTGAGGGTGTGTGTATGTCTTTGTGTGTTTTCTGTGGATGTCTCAGTGAGGGTGTGTATGTATGTCTTTATGTGTTTTCTGTGGGTGTCTCTGTGTGTGTGTATGTCTTTGTGTGTTTTCTGAGGCTGTCTCTGTTGGTGTTTCCTTGGGTGTATGTGCAAGTTTGAGTTTGTGTGTGTGTGTGTGTCCATTGTCTGTTACTTTTTAGGACATTTTGACCTTACTACTGATTATTCACATCTTTCTACAGACTTTGACACTAATGAGACCTTTCCGGAAGTCACCAATCTACCATTTAACCTTTAAATTATTGTTTAGGAAGTTCAGGGGCCTTCCTTTTAGCCACTGCATGCTGTTGTCATCATTTAGTTGGCATCCTCCTTTACAAAAAGATAATCAGAACTCCATATTTTGTTTTCTAAATCTCCTTTTTTTTACAAAACTGTAGTTTACCTCATTACTTGTCAGGTCAATGTAAACAATTGCTGAGTGTCTGTTTGGGTGTTTGTGTCTGAGTTTCTTTCCGTGTTTGCTAGAGTGTCTATATGTGAATCCTTATGTGTGAGTGTGTGTGTTTCAGTGTATGTTACTACCTTTACAACATTTCCAAGTTTAAATAGACACTTAAGAATAAAGTGCATATACGTTTTAGTCACTTGGTCAAAAATTGCACATGTCAAAGGAGGGGGGGCCCTGATCAATGGTTAAGTCAGGGGCCCCAAAATTTCTAGTGGCGGCCCTGGGAACACCTTTCGTCAGCTGACTCAATCTCTACGTGTGAGAGGATTAAAGTATCGATGGGGATATCCCACTAAGTTAATTATCCACAAAGAGGGGTCTTTTTTTACAATCGACTCTCCAGCAAGAGGTGAAGATCTTTTAAAGAAATGGGCTAAGGCAGATGCCTCTGCTGCTCATTCTTCCTCCAGTCCTTCGCAGCTTCGTCCGACTGCAGATAAATGGAACCCTCTCCCACAACGCTCACATCCAAGTGAAAGAAGTTCGATTTCCAGGGATTCTTCTCCAGGATGAACTGATAAGTATAGACTTCTATAATTGAACGGTGCTGTTGTTATACTTTTTTTTCCCCTTAGGCCTACCCCATCTGTAGGCCTTCCCTCTCATAATATACCCCAAGAAGAATCGTGCAATATTTGTTGCAGAACTAAGATATACAATGCCCCTTAAAACACCTTATGGGACTATAAGAAAGACTTTATAGATATGGTTTATCAATCTTTACATGCTAAGCCTTACTTTTGCTCAGGGAGCAATGGCATCCACAAGCTCTAGTCAAGTCTGTTTATGTAATATATGTTCTGCTTGTTATGTTTTTGTTTTTCTTTATGTGTTTTATGTTATGTGATGTAAAAGCTCATGTCTTGCTTCTTTTGCCAGTTTTGACAGCATAATCAGAGGGACTTAGTCTTCCTGTGGCCCACTGTTGACCTGGAAGCGTTGTTAATTGGGGCTCTAAAAGCAAGCCATTGGTATATTATACTAGATGGTCTATGTGGTTACTGTTTGCATATTAAGATCTTCTCACTGCATATCTCAGGAAGCATCATGCATTATTTGTTACAGGACTTAGACGAAAAAGTTCGTCAGACATCTACCGGGACTCTCAGAAAGACCTTATAGATACTATTCATTATTCCTCACATGTTGAGCTTTATTTTTGCTCAGGGGATCTTCATAAGCTTGTTTCCAGTTTGTTTGTGTAATCTATGCTCTGTTTGTTTTCTGTTATGCCATGTAAACACTTAATTCTTACTTCCTTTGCCAGATTGGACAGCGTATCGAGTTAGACTTAGTCTTCTTGTGGCCCCCTGTTGGCCTAGAAAGCGCTGTCAGATAGGGCTCTGAAGGTAACCCATCGGTACATTATATTTGGTGATCAATGCTGTAAATGTTTGCATATTGTTTTAACCATACAAGACCAACACTTAAAATGCAAGTATATTCCCTCACCCACAAAACTGGGTGTTTCGTGGTTTTGGGTTTGCTTTCCCCATGGGACAGGATAGCGGGCTGTTATTCCAGCTCCCCTATCATTAACAGGTTAACTATCAAAGGTGATGCTGCCGTGTTCTGTGGGGAAATCGAGCTAGGAGCAGGAGACACTTTTACTTAAATATTATTATCTTTGTTCTTAACTATCATCAGGTTAATTAACCCTCATAGAGTGTTACTATTACTAAAGACACTAAAGGAACATACATCTAGAAGCACAAACATCCCCACAATATTTCACAAAGATTTTGACTTCCCTAAACTAATTGGATCCTACTGGTGTCACATGATATTGTTTGGACATGCTCTAAGGTATATTTCTATGACTCTTAATATAATGGTTGCCTCATTTGCTTTCCCCACAACATCTCAGCTCTACACTGACACCATCAATGTCTTGATCCCCTTCAGGGGCTTGATTGTACTCAGAGGCATATTTAGTCTCCTTGGGGTAGCTTGATACCCCAAGAGTGCTGTCGTCTTTAGCTTTGGGATCAATACATTGGTGAGATATTTTACAAGAGCACAATGGGCCAGGTACAGAAAGTTAACATGGGTAAATCTGCCTGATGATACTACAGTAGCTAATACCTCGAGGGTGGGGATCTCTAAGGCTTAAAAGCCTTGAGTCACCGGTTCTTTGTTATAAACATGTAGGTCCATAATAGACACTTTCTTATATTTTCCATAGTACTATGATTCTTCTTCTTTCCTTACCCCTTCCCACTGGATCTCACACATATATTTATTTAAGGGAGGGCACTTGCTTCTCCTACTTCCATTTCTACACACCCAATATACTAATAGAGAATACATTTTCACAACATTTTCTCAATTCTCCTTCTCCAAACAATTGGTTATCTTAAACAGGGCCTTCTTAATCTGGCCTTGCCTCCCCCCAATACTATTTTAAAGTTTACGGATGTAAACTTGTGGATCACTACGAATCCCTTTATTTCATACTTCATTTCATACTTTCATACTTCTGTTCACTATTTGTACATCTGACTCCTTTAGTAAAAATCATCACACTCTTACTTTATTTGACTTCTCATTTTTAATTTTCATTTTTCTACTTTGCCCTCTTCTTCCTTCCTCTTTCACCCTTTTCTCGCTCTTTCTCCACCTCCCTCCACCCCCCTTTTTTTTTTTTTTATATCTCTCCCTAACCCCCGGCCTTCATTTCATCTATGGAGATCTCTCTGAGATTCCTTACTTTAAATACTAAGGGTCTAAATTCACCTGGTAAGCGTAGCCTATTGACGGCTTATGGCAAAAGGCTTAGAGTCGATGTCCTGCTCCTTCAGGAGACCCATTGGACTATAGACCGGCCTCATCTGTATAAGTCATCTTTGTATCCAGACCCTATTACAGCCTCCTACACCGACAAAACTAGAGGAGTTGCAATACTCCTACATAAAGATCTCCAGTTTGACCAAATCTATCTAGAAAAAGACCCAGAGGAAAGATTTATCATCTGTGTTTGTAAACTTAATGGCAATTTGTACACTCTGGTCAATTTATATGCCCCTAACCAACAGCAGTTACACTTTCTCACAACTGTCCTAAATAAGGTGAAATTGGTAAGACAGGGACACATTATAATAGGTGGCGACTTCAATGTCGTATGAGACCCTAAGCTAGATAAGAAACTCATTTCAGGTAAATCCGTTGATTCCTATACTAGTTCTACAGCAGCCAAATTTCAGTCTCTGATTGCAAGACATGATCTATATGACGTCTGGCGGTCATGTCTTCCTGAAGATAGGGATTTTACTTTTTTCTCTAACCCACATAAATCCTATTCCAGGCTGGACCATTTTTTTATGAATTCTAGACTTCTTAACGAGGTCACAGATTCTCGTATACATCTTTGTACTTGGTCGGACCATGATGCAGTGTCCTTTGATATTTTACTGGCGATCGCCCGCAAAGGTGGACACACCTGGAGATTTCCTAACTCTTTATGGGAAGAGCCAGGATTTCGGGATTCCCTTACTAAAGTGCTTGAGGAATTTATTCAATTCAATAAACCAGAGCAGACTTCTTCCCAAACTTTATGGGGGGCACTAAAGGGATTTATTAGGGGATTCTGTATCTCTGAATTTTCCAGATTTAAGAAAAACAGGGGAGGCCCTTTGGGTCCACTGGTAGCGAATCTAAGAAACTTAGAGATAAACAACAGAAGTAATCCTTCCATTTCCGCGTCAGACGAAATTGGTATTCTTAGACAGCAAATTCTAAAGCTGGAACAAGAGAAAGTTAAAGCTAATTTAGCAAAATTTAAACAACTAATGTATTATAAGGGCAATAAGGCGAATGAGCTAACGGGTCCAAAATCTTAGCACCTGAAGCGATAGGTGATGCCTTCGCCGATTACTATTATAAGCTATATAATATAGAGGAGATAGAAAATTTAGCTACACCCCCTACGAATAGGATTCAGGGATTTCTTGATACCCTTGATCTCCCTGAACTTTCGGAGGATGCAAGAAGCGCACTTCTGCTTTCATTCACCAACAAGGAAATATATAAGGTCATTTCCCAGCTCAAGCCGAACAAGTCTCCTGGACCAGATGGCTTTACTGGCTCCTTCTATAAGGAATTCAGACAACACTTGGCTCCCATTTTATGTTCCTTATTTACTGAAGTAGCCAATTCGGGTAGTTTTTCTAGAGAGTTCCTGGAAGCATCTATTATTGCGATCCCTAAAACCGGAAACACCCCTTGTACTGTACCAGTTACAGACCTATCTCTCTCATAAATTTAGATGTCAAGCTTTACTCTAAGTTATTGGCTAATAGGATTGTCCATATGCTGCCCAATATAATCCAGATAGACCAAGTTGGCTTCACCTTTGGTAGGCAAGGGCCTGACAATACCCGTAAATTGCTACAGGTCTTTTCGGAATCAGCTAAACTTGGAAATCCCGTCGTGGCCCTGTCACTGGACGCTGAAAAAGTGTTTGACAGGGTCCGATGGGAGTACATTTGGCAGGTTTTGAGGACAATTGGCTTTCCCCCACCATTCATTAAAATGGTCCAAACACTATATTCTGTGCCTTTTGCAACTATTAGAGGAGTAGGCTTTAGATCTAAACCTTTCTCCATACCGAATGGCACCCGCCAAGGTTGCCCTCTTTCACACTTGATTTTTGCGATAGCCATGGAACTTCTAGCTCAAGAAATTAGACGCTCCCAAAGAATTGAAGGAGTCATGATAGATTGCTCTCTTCGCAGATCAAGATCTAACGGTCTTGTTAACTAACCCAAGCTCTTCAATACCAGAAGTTTAAGACTCTAGAATTTTTTGGGACTCTAAGTCTCTATAAAGTAAATATACTCAAAACTGAAGCCTTGGCTATCAATATAGACCCAGAGATCCAGACAAATCTCAAAACCTGATTCTCTTTCATTCCATCTTGCCCAAAATCCTCTACCTCTTTCGATGCATACCTTTCACTATCTCAAAAGTCTACCTCTCTCAGATCCACTCCTTGTTTATTAACTATGTGTGGAAAGGAAAACAACCAAGAGTGGCGTATCGTATTCTCCAACGGCCTATATGCAGAGGCCGCATTACTTTTCCTAATATATACTTATATCATGACGCAACTAGATTGACCCATATCGCTGGTTGGAGCAATGAAGAAGAGAAACCTGCATGGTTTCTGATTGAAGCTGCTGTCATTCCTAAGTATCTTCACCTAAAAGACCTAATTTGGGTTCCCAAACATAGGCTCCCTGATCTGTTGATCACAAACAGCATAATCCTTGACAATTGCCAGGCCTGGCATAGACTTAGACACTATAAGGGAATAGCTCCACACCCCTCACCTATCCACAGTCTTCAGGGTCTATTGACAGGCCTTCCGAATATTCATGTACAGGACTGGTCCTCATGGAACATTACTTGTACAGGAGACCTCTATCACCAAAAGAGGATGCTGACATCTAGGCAAATAGTGGACCGAGTGGATGAGGCTCCTAGGTGGCTTATGTTTGAAAGCCACAGAATATTGGGATATTGGGATCTTAGGGAAAACACTAACTGGGAAAAAAGATGGACACAAGGGACCAAGCTTATAAGACCTCTTACGAATCACCACCTAATCCTTCTAAACAATTTTAGTGAGACAATACCATGGCAGAAAAAGGCCTGGGGTCGTGAGATGAATGTCCAGATTACCCTGGAAGACGTAGACCATGCAACAACAATTACTAAATCGCCATACCATACATTGTGTATCACACTTAGAGACCTACTTTAAAGTCCTCCTAAAATGGTATCTAACTCCCCTTAAGCTATCTAAGATCTATCCCTCTGCTTCTCAGCAGTGCTGGAGGGATTGCGGTCAACAGGGCTCGGATATTCATATATGGTGGTCCTGCAAAAAAATTGCCCCTTTGTGGAACGAGACATTTTCCTTACTCACAGACCTAGATTTTTCATTTCCCAGGTCTCCTGCTCTAGCTCTTCTACATATAGGTCTACAAGATTTGCCAAACTCTCAACAAATGTTAATAGCCGTAATAATGATTGCTGCGAAAGTCTGTATTGCTAGGGCATGGAAAAAGATGGAGGCTCCTACTTTGGCTCAGTTAACACAACTTATAGACTACTTAGCTTTTATGGAACGGGGCTACTATAACGTGACTGAGCGTATGAACAAATACTGGATGATCTGGAGCATGTGGCTCCTTAAACCTCCTTAGGTACCTGCAGGTACCTAATAACCACTCAGGTCTATGGACTGATTCCTTCCCCTTCCCCCTTGGATGTACCCATATCCCTTACCCTATTCCCCCTCCCTTCCCTTTTTTTCCCCTTCTTCTCCCCTCTCTTCCTCTTTCTCCCCTTTTCTTCTTTCTCTCTTTTTCTGCCTTCTGTTTCCTGACTCCTGTACTGTACTCTTGTGATGTGCAGGCTATACAGATTCTGCTGGGAGTAATGTATCCTTACCATACATCACACATCTAAACTGCAACATAGGGAATACACATCCTTGCAATACTCAGCTACGGTATTGATATATATTACCCTAAGGATATTTGCATATGAGATGAAACTACCTCCTTTGAGATCTTTTACCCTAAGTACAAAAGAAAGTTGTTTCATTGGATACAATTGACTCTTATGTGAAAAGAAAAATAATTCATATGTTAGATATGTACAAAATTTGATTCTACTCTGTACACTTAAGTGAATTGATTTGTGTTATGTTATGATTATATTGTGTACTTTAAGCTATTTAATAAAGCTTTTTGAAAAAAAAAATTGTAATGTAAATCCTATAAATCATGAAACTGAAAAAGGGAATCTCATATGAAATAGGTGACTGAATATAAGTCAATAAATATAAAAATAGGTAAAAAAAAATAGGTTAAAAAATATATAAACACTTTATTTATGTAATCACACACTATATGACAAAGGAGAAAACCAACATGCACACAATATAAATAATTAGTTAGGATAAACCGATAACTTTAACCTCTGCTACAGACAGGGCAAGTAACGGTACACTGAGTAGATAAAGTTTCCAGGCACAGTGAGCCAAGTCACAAACTGCCAATCCGGAGTGTTAGGTGAAATTCAGCAACCGTGCTCACAGCACAATGTGAAGAGAAAGAGTTGGCATATTATTTGAGAGACTCTGGAGCTCTGAGTATTTATATCCAAGAAGAGGTGGTTATACCACCTAGAAAACAGCTCTGGGATCCTTTTTGGGTACACAAAAGAATGCCACCGAGCTCCTCTCCTCTGCACATCCTAGATTCCGCCCTCAGCTGTGTTTCCTGGAGTATGGTGTCTCTCAGTAGCCAAAAGAAGAAAGAAGATCTGGCAACATTTCAGCTATCAACAGAGCCTTTGTCAAGCCTGTCTTCTCCTTCCAGTCTTGCTCCTTAAATATTCAAAACAGAGCCATTTAAAGGGGCAGGCATTTTTATGTTCCACAATCTTGGTACTAAGATCGTACAGATTGTTACATTGATATCATATCTTTATATGTTGTAATCTAAAAATATATACATAAATATATACAGCTAATTTAGAATAAGGGATCTTTAAGATAAATATTTAACATGACATAAATAATCTAATGAAGTAAAGTTAACAGTGACAGTTTAGAAAGTGACAATTATAAAATCAACAATAAAAAAATCATTAACCAAGAAAGTACACTAATAAATAGGCTAAAAGGTATTATAAAACCATACTAGTGAAAAAACATTTGTAAAATTAGTAAGACCAGAGATATTTCATATTTAAAATGCAAAAATATATTAGGGAAATGAATCAATCAATAGGTCCATTTCTAAATTTAAGCCACTGGGGGTCAGAGTATTTCAATTCAAAATCCACTTAGATTCTAGTTGTAAAAGCATTTTTTCCACTATCTCACCCTCTACCTTTATCTCTAAGTCTAGCTATTCCTATACAGTTAAAGTATGTTAGGTTGCCTCCATTACACATTTTAAAATGTTTAGGGACAGGTAGGTCTTTGTTCCTATCTTTGTCTGCATTCTCAATGGATGACAGATGTTCACGTAAACATTCTCTTAGGGGTCTTAGAGGCACAGTGCTAAATGTGGGAGCCACATATTGGCTCCCACATTTACACTGAAAAGGGTATATCATATTCTTATCAGTACATCTAATTACCTTATTCATTTTAAACTGTTTTCCCGTAGAAGTACTAAAAAAGAAGAAAAAATGTGTACTAGACACACTAACCCTCTTCACAGGTAAACAATAAAACAAAAAAGATCATCAAATCATAAAAAATAATAATAGATAATAATAAACATAATAATAAAGTCCAAATAATATATAAAGTCCAAAAAATATTCCAAAGGAAGATAGAGGCAGCTCTCTGTCATAGGAAGGTCAGGATCCTGGCAATGCAAGAGAAAATATTCAATAAATTCAAAATAGTGGAAACAGCACACCTGTATGTCCTTTTAGTGGGGCACGGAGTAGTAGACTTGCCAAGTCTCTTCAGTATCCATAAACATCAAAAAACTCCAGCCACCAACTTCATTTACATGACTAAGAGCCTAGTGCAGGCTTGAAACGTTGTATGTGATTGGGACCCAAGATGAAGAAATAAAGGTCTTTAAATGAAGTTGGTGGCTGGAGTTTTTTGATGTTTATGAATGCAAGAGAAAACACAAAGGCACCCAATGGCCTAGTACCATCAACACAAAATGGATACAGATGAGAAAAAAAGGCTTAAAGTCCGCCTATTTACCTTGTATACAGTAGGTGCTAATTATTATTTTTTTTATATACCAAGAATAGGCGATCAGATAGTTGATCTCCAATTTTATTATCCTGTTTTAAAATGTGCCAATGTTTGTAAAAGATACCTTCAAGTATTTTATGGTTTGAATCGTATTTGGTCACAAATGGAACTCTTAAATAATTAAATTCCTTGTCCCTCTTGTATTTAGGCTGAAGGAGCATATCTCTTTTAACAATAGAAGTATTCTCCTCTATCTTTACATTATCATATCCCCTCTCTACAAATGTGTTTTTTAAAATTGCAGATTGTTCAATAAAATCCTCAGTTTTGCTACAATTTTTCTTTAGCCTTAAAACAAATTTTCCTGATATTCACTGTTTTGTTCAGGCTTTAATTCAAATTAAATCTGTACACATCCTAAGCCACTGTTAATTCCACAGCCCTGAACACTGACAGACAACTGAACAGTTCCTAGCAACCCAGGCAGTTAACCCCTGAATATCCTGGGTGACAGGCCCGCAGGGAAGCATTATAAACACAACACACACTGCACTCGCCATCAGATACTCAGCAATGTTTAAAAGCAAAACTGGGGGAAGTCAGTTACATTTGGCGCCAAAGGATAAAGCCCAGGACCACGTCAAGGTCTCCCCCTTTCTGGGACCCTAAACCAGCACCCACAAAATGCATACATTCAAACAAACCAACTGGGAACCTCCCAGCGTGGATTTTTTTCCATCAAACAGAAAAACAAATTTTGTATGTCTCTCAAAACTGGGGTCTCTACTAGAAAGAAATTCTTCACATGCTCGAACACCTACATCATGAGGAATGGAGGAGTATAAACTCTCAACATCTAGTGACACTAGTATGGCTCCCTCCATGATGTTCATAGCATTACCTTTCCTAAGAAGGTCAGAGGTGTCAAGAACAGAATAGGGGAGTGTAGAGAGAAAAGGACGAAGGAAATAGTCCACATAATTACCTATATTTTCAGAAAGACTTCCTATACCAGCAATTATAGGACGTCCTGGAGGATTGTTGAGATTCTTTTGCATCTTTGGGACGCAATAAAAGATGAGCATTATCAGATTATCAACAAAAAGATATTTCAATTCAGTAGGAGTTATTAGACCACAATTCAAATTTTAAAGTAGGAATAGGATTAGAAAGAAGTCTTTGATATTGCACTCTATCCAATAATTGTCTTTGGGTCAAAAGAGCGTTTTGACCCAAAGAACAACATTACCACCCTTGTCTGCGGGCTTTATGACTACATTGGGAGCTTGCTTAAGTTCATTGAACTCTTTTCTTTCTTTTTTAGTCAAGTTGTCATTAACAACGCCTATACATGATAGGCTTTGTATTTCTTTTTCTACTAATTTGACAGAGGTTAACCGGTGGAGAATTAGAAAGCTGTGGCATGAAGGGTGACCTCTTTTTAAAATGGGATGTAAGTCTAAAAGTTTCATGTCTATTAGATTCTACCGGTTCACTTGCTTGTGAGGCTGATTCCAAATATAAAGATATAAAGATTCCATATCTTAAAGTGCCATTCTGTCCGCTGTAGTTAAACTCAAATAATCTATTACATTTTTTGCTTTATTTTTAAACATTTGAGATAGTACAACTCTCCTAACTTGATTTGCATGTACATCTCTCCTACGTATGCCGCACTGTGGAAGGTTGACTCATGATGATAACCTGTTTACGTAGAGAATGTCATTTCTAGCACCTTATTATCTGCTGTTACTAACAGTACTAATATCTGATGTCTGTTGCTTCTTTGCAGTAATGTAACTGGCTGTGCTCTGTGGCTTAGTATGTACTGTACATTACTCCTGCTTGCCATTTTTATGTATGAAACTTTTAAGATACCTCGTTCTACTTAGATCCCAATATAGAACCTGCCCAGGCTATTCCTCCTTGTTGCTTATACAGGGGGTTCTGTGTGTACCTGGAGTGTAGTGGTTACGTCATACGCTGTAAAGTTTGCCTTATACAATGTGTTTATGTGCTTGGGTTGTTGCTAGTCACGTGACATAGCTACTGTACACTTTGATGCTGCTATTGTATGCAAGTATGTGCAACTAATTCTTGGCTCTTTCATATCTCTTTATATGAGATTATATTAAACACCTTTATATTTACAAAAGAGTGGGTCTGCACCACCAGGTTTAAACTTTGCCTTTTCTTTGTATCAACTCCTATAGGAGTATTTTCTATTTATATTGACCATTTGTCTTCTTATTTTGTGTGTGTATATATATATATATATATATATATATATATATATATATATATATATAGGAATATCTATTTATAAATACATAGAACATATTCTGCTATGGAATGTGAAATATTTACAGTAAATACACTCAATAACACTTTATTAAATATGAATATTGCATAAATATGATTTTACATGTTTTCATCTACTTAACTGCAAAGGGCTCCAATTTATTTATATAATTTACTATATATATAGTTATACATATGTATTTATATTTGAAAAAAGAGAAAGGGGCAAATGGCACTACTAATATAGATTGAAAAACTCTAAGTAACTCAATATATAATGATTAACATATATTTGTTAATCATAATTTATTCAAAATCTGAGTCAATGGTGCTATGTACTAATTTTAAACTTGACAGGTTAATTTAATTAAAAACACAAGCAATAATATGGCTTCTTATTGGAATAATGTCTGGAGTAATAGATTACAAGCTTGTTGAGAGCGTGATGTGTTTTTAATTAAATTTCTTTCCTGCATAATTTTAGTAGTGTTTTTATAATAAAAGTTAAGTTTTAAAACAAGATATATTGACTCTGTTTCTTTAGAGATCTGAATATAATAGTAATAACTCAGTCTCAAGAATTAGTAATGTACAACAACATATCTAAATATAGCTCTTGAGTGCTATAGATGTACTCTTTCAGTGGTTATTCTCATAGCCACTGCTAACCTTAAATTTGTGTATATATGTCTGTAAATACATATATACACATATAAATATATAAATACATATGTACATTACACACACACACATTACATTACACACACATATAAACATATATTTACAAACTAGGGCTGCACAATTAATCTCGGATCCGGTTTTAAACCGCGATTAATCGCCACGGTTTTAAAACCGCAAGTGAACGCAATTAAAAAAATTAAATATATATTCAGATCGTCATGAAAATGGAGGCGGAGAGGGAGGATGAGAGGCAGACCAGTGTGCGGCCGCGGGGGGACCTGAGAATGCCTGCAAAATGGCCATTTTGGAAGAGATTGAAGAGTATGTGGGAGTCATCTTGGAGTGTTGTGGCGGTGGTCAAGCGTTGGTGTGGTGGTGGGACAGCTCAAAGTTGTGAGCAATAAAGCGAGTATTGTAAGTGCCTTACTGATTTTATTTTTAAAAAAAATTAACTTCTGTGACGCATAACATTGAGTTTGATTCAGAGGCGTATCTAGAAACCACAGGGCCCAGGTGCAAGAATCTAAGAAGGGCCCCCCACCCCCCAAAAAACCCCATAATTTATGTAAGAATTTACCTGATAAATTCATTTCTTTCATATTGGCAAGAGTCCATGAGCTAGTGACGTATGGGATATACAATCCTACCAGGAGGGGCAAAGTTTCCCAAACCTCAAAATGCCTATAAATACACCCCCACCACACCCACAATTCAGTTTAACGAATAGCCAAGAAGTGGGGTGATAAGAAACGAGCAAAAAGCATCAACAAGGAATTGGAATAATTGTGCTTTATACAAAAAAATCATAACCACCAAAAAAGGGTGGGTCTCATGGACTCTTGCCAATATGAAAGAAATTAATTTATCAGGTAAATTCTTACATAAATTATGTTTTCTTTCATGTAATTGGCAAGAGTCCATGAGCTAGTGATGTATGGGATAGCAAATACCCAAGATGTGGAACTCCACGCAAGAGTCACTAGAGAGGGAGGGATAAAAATAAAGACAGCCAATTCCACTAAAAAAATAATCCACAACCCAAAACAAAAGTTTTAATCTTTATAATGAAAAAAACTGAATTTATAAGCAGAAGAATCAAACTGAAACAGCTGCCTGAAGTACTTTTCTACCAAAAACTGCTTCTGAAGAAGAAAAAACATCAAAATGGTAGAATTTAGTAAATGTATGCAAAGAAGACCAAGTTGCTGCTTTGCAAATCTGATCAACAGAAGCCTCATTCTTAAAAGCCCAGGAAGTGGATAGGCAAGGTGTCCGTACACGGACACTGGTGTCCGTGACTAGCCCTTGCAGTGTCCGCCACAACCTTAGTATATCTTTTCTTTCTGATTAAATATTAGGAATAAAAACAAATACGTAGTGTGAATAAAGTTAGTGGCTTGTCAAGAGACTGCTAGTGATATTGGGTGCTAAGTTATGGAATAAATAAAGCCTGAGTGAAATACTGGATGTGTATCTGCATCTGTATAACACCCAGCTCTATACAAAGACACAGAAGTGACACTGGCACATGGGTATAGCCAGAGGAGGGCTGGTTATAGTATCAGTGGTATCTGCATCAGTATAATAACACCAAGCACTATATAATGACATAGTAGTGACACTAGCTCATCGGTATAGCCAGAGGAGGGCTGGTTATAGAATCAGTGGTATCTGCATCAGTATAATAACACCCAGCATTATATAATGACACATTAGTGACACTGGCACATGGGTATAGCCAGAGGAGGGCTGGTTTATGGGATCAGTGGTATCGGCATCAGTATAATAACACCACGCACTATAAAATAATGTTTTTAATTTCAAATGTACCTTGGTGTCCTTCACTAAGGTCTGTACATTGGAAAATGTCCACCACAGCCTTTGTCTGTGCTTATCCCTGCCTCTGAGGCGATTTACCCGACTCCAAATAAGCATGATGAATCAAAAGCTTTAACCAAGATGGCAAAGAAATGGCAGAAGCCTTCTGACCTTTCCTAGAACCAGAAAAGATAACAAATAGACTAGAAGTCTTCCTGAAATCTTTAGTAGCTTCAACATAATATTTCAAAGCTCTTACCACATCCAAAGAATGTAAAGATCTCCTTAGAGAATTCTTAGGATTAGGACACAAAGAAGGGACAACAATTTCTCTACTAATGTTGTTGGAGTTCACAACTTTAGGTAAAAATTAAAATGAAGTCCGCAAAACTGCCTTATCCCGATGAAAAATCAGAAAAGGAGACTCACAAGAAAGAGCAGATAATTCAGAAACTCTTCTAGCAGAAGAGATGACCAAAAGAAACAACACTTTCCAAGAAAGTAATTTAATGTCCAGAGAATGCATAGGCTCAAACGGAGGAGCCTGTAAAGCCTTCAAAACCAAATTAAGACTCCAAGGAGGAGAAATTGATTCAATGACAGGCTTGATACGAACCAAAGCCTGTACAAAACAATGAATATCAGGAAGTTTAGCAATTTTTCTGTAGAACAGAACAGAAAGAGCAGAGATTTGTCCTTTCAAGGAACTTGCAGACAAACCCTTATCTAAACCATCCTGAAGAAACTGAAAAATTCTAGGAATTCTAAAAGAATGCCAAGAGAATTTATGAGAAGAGCACCATGAAATGTAAGTCTTTCAAACTCGATAATAAATCTTTCTAGACACAGATTTACGAGCCTGCAACATAGTATTAATCACGGAGTCAGTGAAACCTCTATGATTAAG
This sequence comes from Bombina bombina, assembly GCF_027579735.1. Taxonomy (NCBI): domain Eukaryota; kingdom Metazoa; phylum Chordata; class Amphibia; order Anura; family Bombinatoridae; genus Bombina; species Bombina bombina. The sequence continues at coordinate 1,229,214,456 of NC_069502.1, forward strand.
CACTAAGCGTTCAATTCCCATACCTTCAAATTTAATGATTTGAGATCCTGATGGAAAAATGGACCTTGAGATAGAAGGTCTGGCCTTAACGGAAGTGGCTAAGGTTGGCAACTGGACATCCGAATAAGATCTGCATACCAAAACCTGTGTGGCCATGCTGGAGCCACCAGCAGTACAAACGAACGCTCCATTATGATTTTGGAAATCACTCTTGGAAGAAGAACTAGAGGTGGAAAAATATAGGCAGGTTGATAACTCCAAGGAAGTGTCAACGCATCCACTGCTTCCGCCTGAGGATCCCTGGACCTGGACAGATACCTGGGAAGTTTCCTGTTTAGATGAGAAGTCATCAGATCTATTTCTGGAAGCCCCCACATCTGAAAAATCTGAGAAAACACATCTGGGTGAAGAGACCACTCTCCCGGATGTAAAGTCTGGCGACTGAGATAATCCGCTTCCCAATTGTCTATACCTGGGATATGGACCGCAGAAATTAGACAGGAGCTGGATTCTGCCCAAGCAAGTATCCGAGAAACTTCTTTCCTAGCTTGAGGACTGTGAGTCCCACCCTGATGATTGACATATGCCACGGTTGTGACATTGTCTGTCTGAAAACAAATAAACGGTTCTCTCTTCAGTAGAGGCCAAAACTGAAGAGCTCTGAGAATTGCACGGAGTTCCAAAATATTGATTGGTAATCTCGCCTCTTGAGATTTCCAAACCCCCTGCACTGTCAGAGATCCCCAGACAGCTCCCCAACCTGAAAGACTCGCATCTGTTGTGATCACAGTCCAGGTTGGATGAACAAAAGAGGCCCCTTGAACTATATGATGGTGATCTAACCACCAAGTCAGAGATAGTCGAACATTGGGATTTAAGGATATTAATTGTGATACCTTTGTATAATCCCTGCACCATTAGTTCAGCATACAAAGCTGAAGAGGTCTCATGTGAAAACGAGCAAAGGGTATTGCATCTGATGCTGCAGTCATGAGACCTAAAACCTCCATGCACATAGCTACTGAAGGGAATGATTGAAACTGAAGGTTCAGACAAGCTGCAACCAATTTCAGACGTCTCTTGTCTGTTAGAGACAAAGTCATGGATACTGAATCTATTTGGAAACCTAAAAAGGTTACCCTTGTCTGAGCAATCAACAAACTTTTTGGTAAATTGATCCTCCAACCATGACTTTGAAGAAACAACACTAGTTGATTTGTGTGAGATTCTGCAGAACGTAAAGACTGAGCGAGTACCAAGATATCGTCCAAATAAGGAAACACCGCAATACCCCGTCTCTGATTACAGAGAGTAGGGCACAGAGAATCTTTGAAAAGATCCTTGGAGCTGTCGCTAAGCCAAAAGGAAGAGCAACAAATTGGTAATGCTTGTCTAGAAAAGAGAATCTCAGGAACTGATAGTGATCTGGATGAATCGGAATATGAAGATATGCATCCTGTAAGTCTATTGTGGACATATAATGCCCTTGCTGAACAAAAGGCAGAATAGTCCTTATAGTCCCCATTTTGAATGTCGGTATTCTTACATAACGATTCAAAAATTTTAGATCCAGTACTGGTCTGAAATAATTCTCCTTCTTTGGGACAATGAACAGATTTAAATAAAACCCCAGACCCCGTTCCTGAAAAGGAACTGGCACAATTACCCCAAATAACTCCAGGTCTGAAACACCCTTCAGGAAAGCCTGAGCTTTCTCTGGGTTCACTGGAATGCGTGAGAGAAAGAAACTTCTCACAGGTGGTCTTACTTTGAAACCTATTCTGTACCCCTGAGAGACAATGTTCTGAATCCAATGATTTTGGACCAAATTTATCCCAATTTCTTTGAAAAATCTTAGTCTACCCCCTACCAGCTGAGCTGGAATGAGGGCCACACCTTCATGCGGACTTGGGGGCTGATTTAGATCTTTTAAATGGCTTGGATTTATTCCAGACTGAAGAAGGCTTCCAATTGGAAACCGTTCCCTTAGGGGAAGGATTAAGTTTCTGTTCCTTATTTTGTCGAAAGGAACGAAAACGATTAGCAGCCTTAAATTTACCCTAAGCTTTTTTATCCTGAGGCAAAAAAGCTCCCTTCCCCCCAGTGACAGTTGAAATAATTGAATCCAACTGAGAACCAAATAATTTATTACCTTGGAAAGAGAGAGATACCAACGTTAATTTAGAAGTCATATCAGCATTCCAAGATTTAAGCCATAAAGCTCTTCTAGCTAAAATAGCTAAAGACATATATGTAACATCAATTCTGATAATATCAAAAATGACATCACAAATGAAATTATTAGCATGTTGAATTAACTTAACAATGCTATACACATTATGATCTGGTACTTGTTGCGCTAAGGATTCCAACCAAAAAGTTGAAGCAGCTGCAACATCAGCCAAAGAAATAGCAGGCCTAAGAAGATGACCTGAACATATATAAGCCTTCCTTAGAAACGATTCAAGTTTCCTATCTAAAGGATCTTTAAAAGAAGTACTATCTGCCATAGGAATAGTAGTACACTTAGCAAGAGTAGAGATGGCCCCATCAACTTTGGGGATCTTTTCCCAAAACTCCAATCTATCAGTCGGCAAAGGATACAGTTTCTTAAACCTTGAAGAAGGAGTAAAAGAAGTACCCAATTTATTCCATTCCCTAGAAATGACATCTGAAATAGCATCAGGAACTGGAAAAACCTCAGGAATAACTACATGAGGTTTAAAAACCGAATTTAAACGTTTACTTGTTTTAATATCAAGAGGACTAGTCACCTCCATATCTAATGCAATCAACACCTCTTTTAATAAGGAACGAATATACTCCATTTTAAATAAGTATGAAGACTTGTCAGTGTCAATATCTGAGGCAGAATCTTCTGAACCAGATAGATCCTCATCAGAGATAGATAAATCAGAATGTTGTCGGTCATTTAAAAATTCATCAATTTTATGAGAAGTTTTAAAAGACCTTTTACGTTTATTAGAAGGCGGTATGGCAGACAAAGCCTTCTGAATGGAATTAGAAACAAATTCTCTCAAATTAACAGGAATATCCTGAGCATTAGATGTTGAAGGACCAGCAACAGGTAATGAACTACTACTAATGGAAATATTGTCTGCATGTAAAAGTTTGTCATGACAACTATCACAAACTACAGCCGGAGGAACAGTTACCACAAGTTTACAACAAATGCACTTAGCTTTGGTCGAACCGACATCAGGCAGCAGTATTCCAGTAGTAGATTCTAAGACAGGGTCAGATTGAGACATCTTGCAATATGTAAGAGAAAAAATAACATATAAAGCAAAATTATCAATTTCCTTATATGACAGTTTCAGGAATGGGAAAGAAATGCAACAAAATAAGCCTCTGGAAACCAGAAGCAAAAAGAAATGAAGTCTTAAATAATGTCAAAAAGTTTGGCACCAAGTATGATGCCCACAACTGACAGAATATTTTTTTGCGCCAAAAACGTCTGCAACGAACACGAACGTCATGTATGACGCTACCTCGTGAAAAAACTTGGCACCAACTAAGACGCTGGAAATGACGAAATTACATCAACAAACGTAATTCTCGCGCCAAAAAAGTCTCGCTCCAAGAATGACGCAATAAATTATAGCATTTTGCGCTCTTGCAAGCTTAACAGCCCGCAATTTAGAAAAGAGAGTCAATTTGTAAACTTCAGGTAAGGAAACATTTTTTATTTTTTTTTCTCTTTGATTATATGCATTTCCCAGATATGAAACTGACAGTCTGCAAAAAGGAAATATACTGATGAACCTGAATCATGGCAAATATAAGAATAAACATATTGTAGCGGTACTCCGCTTGGGGTCTCCCTTCCTCTGTCCAAACCCAGGGGTGGTCACGGGATAGTGGGACCAGAGGTATAGTTGCTGAGACCGGGGTCAAGCCAGTGGAGTCCCAGTCAGGTAGCGTCTTCTCTGCCCTGCAGCTCTTTCTTGGCAGGTATCATCCCCTCTGCCTGTCTGCTTCTAGGCAGGAATAAATCCCCCTGCCAGGCTGCTTCTTGGCAGGAATAGATCCCTCTGCCTCCAAATAGTGGGACCAGGGCTATCGTGGCTGAGACCGGGGTCAAGCCAGCGGCTGTATCTCCCCCAGCTGGGCTGGTCTCATTGGGTTCCCAGGCAGGTAGCGTCCCCTCTGCCTGTCTGATTCTAGGCAGGAATAGATCCCTCTGCCTCACTGCACACTTCCAGCAGGTAGCGTGCCCTCTGGTTTCTTCTAGGCAGGAATAGATCCCTCTGCCTTGCTGATCCTTTCAGGCAAGTAACATCCCCTCTGCCACACTCCTTTCTTCAGGTAGGTATTGACTCCTTTCCCTGCACTGTCTTTAAAAAGACAATTGGGGCTCACAAGGCCAGCTCTTTGTATACAGGCCCACAGACTTTGTAACAGATCTCTCTTGCAGGGTCAGAACCTCTGCAACTGGTATAGTTGAAAGAATCAGACAGGACTACCTGTTCCAGAAGGAACAACTGCTATTGCTATATTTCACTCAGGACTAGCTTTTACAAACACACCAGTAAGCTTATGGTGACACACACTCCTTAAAATAAGCATAGAAAAACATATAGGAAACACATTACAAAGCAATATAACTTTGCCAAAAAGATGGAGGATTTAAGTAGTTATAAACAGTAAAAATAACATTTATCTGTTAGTATTTTCGCCTATGCAAATATATGCAAATTAGTCATTCCTTCTCCTGTGTCTATTTTGGTGGTGAGCTTGCAACCAATAGATAGCGCTGTTATGATGTTTTTGGGATAGTTCAACCAATAGATGGCACTGTGTCACACATTGTCCGTTTATGTGACTAGGGAACCGTCACAGTGCCCCCCCTTGACCAACGGTCCAGCAGACTGGGCTAGATCCCGAACGGCTTCAGGCTGTCCGGGGCAGCACAACTAACCACAGAGTTACCATAAAATGCAACAGTATTCAAACAAGCCCCGTAATTCTCATAGTTCCGTCTGCCGTGACAATCCATCAGCATTGCCATTTTGTTTCCCTGGTCTGTACTGAATGGAAAAATTGTAAGGCTGAAGGGTTAAGCTCCATCGCAACAGCCTGGCATTGTCCCCGGCCACTCTATTCAGCCAGACCAGAGGGTTGTGATCTGTGAGCACAGTAAATGCTCGGCCATACAGATAAGGCTGCAGTTTCTTTAGGGCCCAAACCAGTGCCAAACATTCTTTTTCTATGGCTGCATAGCTGACTTCCCGTGGCAGGAGCTTCCGACTGATGTAGGCGACTGGGTGTTCCCCACCGTCCTCCCCAACCTGGCTCAATACTGCTCCCAGTCCAAACATGGAGGCATCTGTGTGGACAAGAAATCGTTTAGATGGATCAGGTGCAGCCAGAACTGGGGCACATGTCAGAGCTGTCTTTAGCTGCTGGAAGGCTGTCTCATACTCAGGGGACTAGTGGACCTGTCTGGGGAGGGCTTTCTTAGTCAAGTCCGTCAGAGGTTTGGCTAGAGTACTATAGTTGGGGACAAACTTTCTGTAATACCCTGCCATACCCAAGAAAGCTAAGACCTGGGTCTTGGTTTTGGGAACTGGCCAATTGGCGATAGCCTCTATTTTAGCTGGTCGTTGCTTCCCACAGCCCACCCAATGGCCAAGGTACTGTACCTCTGCCATGCCTATGTGACACTTGTCTGGCTTTAAGGTCAACCCTGCAGCCCTGATCCTGTCCAATACTTCCCCTATGTGACCTAGGTGTTCCTCCCAGGTAGCACTATATATGGCAATATCATCTAGGTAGGCACAGGCAAAGTCTTGGAGGCCATCCAGGAGGTTATCCACCATCCTCTGGAAAGTGGCTGGGGCATTTTTCAGACCGAATGGCATGACCTTAAACTGATAAAGACCAAATGGGGTGATAAAGGCAGACTTTGGGATGGCCTCAGGGTGTAGGGGAATCTGCCAATACCCTTTACATAAATCAGTGGTTGTCAAGTAATGTCCTCGGGACATACGGTCCAATAACTCATCTATCCTGGGCATGGGGTAGGCATCAGTTACGATCTTGTCATTTAGGCATCGGTAATCAACACAAAACCGTGTAGAGCCATCCCGTTTCGGTACAAGTACAACAGGGGATGCCCAGGGACTAGTGGAATGTTCAATAACTCCCAAGTTCAACATTTCCTGAATCTCCCTCCTCATACTTTCCCTTACGGCATCAGGAATCCGATAAGCGGGTTACCGTAAGGGGGCCTGCCCTGATGTTTCGACCTGATGGACTGTCAATGTAGTATACCGTGGACTGGGTGAAAACACATCTTTTCTGTCCTGGAGTAAGTAATTAATCTGCTCCCGTTCCTGAGCTCCTAGACCCTCACCTAGCCTAACCTCCTCCAGAGACCCAGCTCTACTCGCCTCCCCTAACAGATCAGGAAGAGGGGGGCTATCTAACTCCTCGGTGGTGGGCGCACATATTGCTGCTACTGCTTCATCCCTAGCTACATAGGCCTTAAGCATGTTCACATGGAATGTCCTCCGGACTCTCTCATCTGAACAACTGGCAACTATATAAGTGGTGTCACAGAGCTTCTCAACTATAGTGTAGGGACCCTGCCATGCTGCCTGCAACTTATTCTGTCTAGTGGGCTGAAGGACCAAGACTTTCTGCCCCACCAAGAAGCTACGATTACGGGCACCCCTGTCATACCAGACCTTCTGCCGAGTTTGGGCTGCATGAAGATTGTCATGGACCCATCCAGACAGGTACTCCAAGCGGTCCCGCAGTTCTAACACATACGGGATGATGGGGGTTTCATCCCCACTTGCCTTCCCCTCCCAGTATTCCCTAAGTAGATCCAAGGGTCCTCTAACCCTCCTCCCATACAATAACTCAAAAGGAGAGAACCCTGTTGATTCCTGGGGTACCTCTCTATAGGCAAATAGAAGATGAGGCAAGAATCGCTCCCAATCCCTGCAAGAGGTTACAAAGGTCCTGAGCATCTGTTTCAATGTGCTATTGAACCGTTCACAGAGACCGTTCGTCTGGGGGTGGTAGGGGAAACTCCTAACATGCTTAATCCCGCAGAGCCGCCAGAGCTGCTGAGTTAGCTCGGCGGTAAATTGGGTTCCTTGGTCTGGTACTATCTCCCAGGGAAACCCTACCCTAGAAAATATCTTAACTAAAGCATCAGCCACTGTCTCAGCATGTATATTGGTGAGCGCAACTGCCTCTGGATACCGGGTAGCATAGTCTACTAGAGTAAGTATGTATTTCTTACCTGTGGGACTAGGTTTAGCTAGGGGCCCAACTATATCAACGGCTACCCGGCTAAAAGGCTCTCCCACCACCGGCATGGGGCGAAGTGGAGCTTTGGGGTGATCACCCCTCCACCCTACCCTCTGGCATGTGTCACAGGAGTGGCAGTAGCTCCAGACATCATCAGTGATCCCGGGCCAGAAAAATGTCTTGGTTAGACGTGTAATGTGCGCTTTATCCCTAAGTGTCCTGCTAGGGGAACGTCATGGGCTATTCTAAGAAGCTCGGAACGGTACTTCTGGGGTACTACTAATTGTCTCTTGTGGATCTGTGTAGCTCCCCTACCTGCTCCCTCAGTCACCCTGTACAACAGTCCCTGACTCCACTCCATGTGCTCCCCATCCAGCCTCTGGGGGGGCTACCTCTGCGCTGGATCGATATACTGCCAAAGTGGCGCCCTCCCTAACTTCCCTCCCAAATTCTATTGGGGTATCCCATGTCAGTTGGGGTGCTGCTATGGTTGAGTCAGGGAAGCTTGTTCTTACCTGGTCCCCCTCGGTGCGCTGGCTGGCTGTGGTCCGTGCTTGGGTTCGGGTTGTGACTGGGTATGCTTCCTTTGGTATGGGCCCAGTAATCCAGCAAACGCTGAGGTAAGTTGACCCAGGTCATTCCCCAACAATACTTCAGCTGGTAGATCATTCATAACCCCGGTTTCTATGGTACGGGCACCGGCACCCCAATCTAAATGCACTTGAGTGGTGGGCAACCGATGTATTGCCCCCCCTGCTACTCGGACAGCAACAGTGCGCCCAGTTTTCCCTTTTGACTGAGCTCTGTGTGGCTGTATAAGGGTTAGGGTAGCTCCTGTGTCCCTTAGCCCCTGTGCTGGTTGTCCATCCAACAGTACTAGCTGCCGGTGATGTTGCCGGTTGTCCTGGGCAGCTGCTTGGACAGGGTCCACTTCATGGAGCACTCCCCATACTTCCTCAGTCTCAAGAGGATCAGCTCCTAGATTGATCAGAGGTTGTTGGTCCCTCCCCGCAACTTGACTCACTGGGTCAGGGTTTTCTGCCACAAGATGAGCGGATTCCTGGGCCAGTCCTGGTGGTGACCGGGTCCATGACTGCCAGGGCTTCCCTTGTGGGCAGTTGCTCCATATGTGACCGACCTGGTTGCACCCATAGCACCGGGGCCCAGACCCTCTGTTCAGAATTGCTGCGGGTCTGTTAGGCGGAACTGCCCGGTGTGGTCGCAGTGGCACTGGTTGAGGAACCAGGGGCCGGTGTAGTCCTCGGAGGGCAGACCGTTCTACTCGCCTGGTGTCCTGGTACTCATCGGCTAGGTGAGCTGCCTCCTCCAAAGTCAGTGGTCGCCTGTCCCGGACCCAGTCTCTAACCTCTGGATTTGTGTAGTTGTAAAATTGCTCCAGAAGTAGCAGCTGTAGTGCATGGTCCAGGGTAGTTGCTGGCACCCCTGCATCCAGTTAGACACGGCCCGGTGCATCCTGTAGGCCCATTTCATATGTGTGTCTTGCTCCTTTTTCCTCAGATCCCTGAATTTTCTGCGGTATACCTCTGGGGTAATGGCATATCTGGCCAGAAGTCTTTCTTTTACCAGACTGTAGTCCAGGCTATCTTCATCAGGGACTGCCCGGTAAGCTTCAGCAGCTCTCCCCGTCAACTTACTGGCCAAAATTGTAACCCAGTTGGTGGAAGCCACACCTTGTAGAGTACACAGCCTCTCAAAGTCCTGCAGGTATGCATCAATGTCCCCTTCGGCCTCATTGAAAACTTTAAATGCAGCAAAAGGCAGCTTCTTTGTTCCTTCGTTGCCCCCCTGGCCAGAAGTGGACCAGTTTCCTGGCTGATGCCCTATTTCAGCCATGCAGAGCCTAAAATCACGCTCCGCCTGCTGCATGGCAGTCACATCAGCCATAATTTTTTCAACAGTTTCCTGAGTGGGCTGGTGGCCCAAGAGCGCCAATCGGGCTCAGACTTCGCGTTGAAAATCTGACTAACCAGGGGTCTCCAAGGGCGGTGGGTAGGACTGATCGCCTTCCATTAGTTAGGCAATTAGAGTATCTTTAGATTTATTACTGGCTGATCGTCCTCTGGCTTCCAACAAATGTTTCAGGGTGCTTCGCTTTAGGACCCTGTAAAGCTGCTCCATCCACTTTCCAGCTGCTACTCGTGAATGATCTCCCGATGGAAATCAGATCCCAGTGGTGGTTTGGACCTTCCCTGTACAGAAGGGATGATCCCACCACTGCCACCAAATGTAGCAGTACTCCGCTTGGGGTCTCCCTTCCTTTGTCCAAACCCAGGGGTGGCCACGGGATAGTGGGACCAGAGGTATAGTTGCTGAGACCGGGGTGAAGCCAGCGGCTGTATCTCCCCCAGCTGGGCTGGTCTCAGTGGACTCCCAGTCAGGTAGCGTCTTCTCTGCCCTGCAGCTCTTTCTTGGCAGGTATCATCCCCTCTGCCTGTCTGCTTCTAGGCAGGAATAAATCCCCCTGCCAGGCTGCTTCTTGGCAGGAATAGATCCCTCTGCCTCCAAATAGTGGGACCAGGGCTATCGTGGCTGAGACCGGGGTCAAGCCAGCGGCTGTATCTCCCCCAGCTGGGCTGGTCTCAGTGGGCTCCCAGGCAGGTAGCTTCCCTATGCCTGTCTGCTTCTAGGCAGGAATAGATCTCTCTGCCTCACTGTACACTTTCAGCAGGTAGCATGCCCTCTGTTTTCTTCTAGGCAGGAATAGATCCCTCTGCCTTGCTGCTCCTTTCAGGCAGGTAACATCCCCTCTGTTTTCTTCTAGGCAAGAATAGATCCCTCTGCCTTGCTGCTCCTTTCAGGCAGGTAACATCCCCTCTACCAAACTCCTTTCTTCAGGTAGATATTAATTCCTTTCCCTGAACTGTCCTATCCCTGCCAGCTCTTTGCATACAGGCCCACAGACTCTGTAACAGATCTCTCTTGCAGGGTCAGCACCTCTGCAACTGGTATAGTTGAAAAAATAAGACAGGACTACCTGTTCCAGAAGGAACTACTGCTAATGCTATATTTCACTCAGAACTAGCTTTTACAAGCACACCAGTAAGCTTATGGTGACACACACTCCTTAAAATAAGCATAGAAAAACATAAAGGAAACACATTATAAAGCAATATAACTTTGCCAACAGGATGGAGGATTTAAGTAGTTCTAAACAGTAAAAATAACATTTATCTGTTAGTATTTTCGCCTATGCAAATATATGCAAATTAGTCATTCCTTCTCCTGTGTCCATTTTGGTGGTGAGCTTGCAACCAATAGATAGCGCTGTTATGATGTTTTTGGGATAGTTCAACCAATAGATGGCACTGTGTCACACATTGTCCGTGTATGTGACTAGGGAACCGTCACACATATATTTAGAACTTTAAATATAAAGTGCCAAACCATAGCTGAGAGTGTCTTAAAGTGTCAGTAAACCTAAAAAATAATGTTATATAATTCTGCACATAGTGCAGAATTATATAACATTATTTTAGTGCTATCGTTATAAAACCTTTTTTTCCATTTGAATTTTTTAAAAATATGCCCGTATTACAGACCCGCTCTCTGCTGAGTGGGTCTGTTTTTTTTACACAGCGCATCGGGCCAGCTGTATAGTCACAGCCCGGCCCGACCGCGCCATAACATTAAGTACAGCTTGCTCTTGCTCTGTCAGACAGCAGGAGCGAGCTGCACTTAATGTTATGGCGTGGTCGGGCCGGGCTGTGACTATACAGCTGGCCCGATGCGCTGTGTAAAAAAAACAGACCCACTAAGCAGAGAGCAGAGAGCGGGTCTGTAAAACGGGCATATTTTTTAAAAATTCAAATGGAAAAAAAAGGTTTTATAACGATAGCACTAAAATAATGTTATATAATTGTGTACTATGTGCAGAATTATATAACATTATTTTTTAGGTTTACTGTCCCTTTAAATAAAAGAAACATACTTACCAAAAGACACTCATCTACATAAAGCAGATAGCCAAACCAGTACTGAAACGAGAATCAGTAGAGGTAATGGTATATAAGAGTATATCGTCGATCTGAAAAGGGAGGTAGGAGATGAATCTCTACGACCGATAACAGAGAACCTATGAAATAGAATCCCGTTAGGATGACCATTGTATTCAATAGGTAATACTCCCTTCACATCTCTCTGTCATTCACTGCACTCTGAGAGGAACCGGGCTTCAAAAAGCTGAGAAGCGCATATCAACGTAGAAATCTAGCACAAACTTACTTCACCACCTCCATAGGAGGCAAAGTTTGTAAAACTGAATTGTGGGTGTGGTGGGGGGTGTATTTATAGGCATTTTGAGGTTTGGGAAACTTTGTCCCTCCTGGTAGGATTGTATATCCCATAAGTCACTAGCTCATGGACTCTTGCCAATTATATGAAAGAAAAGTGAATACATATCTTTTTTTTACATTTAACACAGAAAAAAATGTGAATCAGATTACGTCTGCAAAAGGAGGTACCCTGTGCCTGTCAGTGACACAGTCTGTAATCTGCCGGGGAGATGACTGGCCTGACCCTACCCGCCCCAGTACTTTATAAAGTGACCACAGTAGTCTGTGACATAGTCCAGCCCCCCCGTACTGTATATAGTGGTACTGTATAGTGACACTGTTTACCCCCTGCCCCCCTGCCCCCCATGCTGTAGTAACAAGGTCTGTAGTTTGCTGGTTCCACAAACATACACACCCACACATACATGCATAAATACACACACAGTCACATACATACACACACACACACACATACATACATGCATAAGTACACACACAGTCACATACATACACATACAAACATACATGCATAAATACACACACATTCACATACATACATACACACATACATGCATAAGTACACACACAGTCACATACATACACACATACATGCATAAGTACACACACAATCACATACATACATACACACATACATGCATAAGTACACACACAGTCACATACATACACACATACATGCATAAATACACACACAGTCACATACATACATACATACACACATACATGCATAAGTACACACACAGTCACATACACACACACACATACATGCATAAGTACACACACAGTCACATACATACACACACACATACATGCATAAGTACACACACAGTCACATACATACACACACACATACATGCATAAGTACACACACAGTCACATACATACACACACATACATGCATAAGTACACACACAGTCACATACATACATACACACATACATGTATAAGTACACACACAGTCACATACATAGATACACACATACATGCATAAGTACACACACAGTCACATACATACATAAACACATACATGCATAAGTACACACACAGTCACATACATACACACATACATGCATAAATACACACACAGTCACATACATACACACACACATACATGCATAAGTACACACACAGTCACATACATACATACACACATACATGCATAAGTACACACAGACGGTCACATACAGAGATAGACACATACATGCATAAGTACACACACAGTCACATACATACATACACACATACATGCATAAGTACACACACAGTCACATACACACACACATACATGCATAAGTACACACACAGTCACATACATACACACACATACATGCATAAGTACACACACAGTCACATACATACATACACACATACATGCATAAGTACACACACAGTCACATACACACACATACATGCATAAGTACACACACAGTCACATACATACACACACACATACATGCATAAGTACACACACAGTCACATACACACACATACATGCATAAGTACACACACAGTCACATACACACACACATACATGCATAAGTACACACACAGTCACATACATACACACACATACATGCATAAGTACACACACAGTCACATACATACATACACACATACATGCATAAGTACACACACAGTCACATACACACACATACATGCATAAGTACACACACAGTCACATACATACACACACACATACATGCATAAATACACACACAGTCACACACATACACACACACATACATGCATAAATACACACACAGTCACACACATACACACACACACACACACACATACATGCATAAATACACACACAGTCACATACATACACACACACATATATGCATAAGTACACAAACAGTCACATACATACACACACACATATATGCATAAGTACACACACAGTCACATATACACACACATATATGCATAAGTACACACACAGTCACATACACACACACACATACATGCATAAATACACACACAGTCACACACATACACACACACACACATACATGCATAAATACACACACAGTCACATACATACACACACATACATGCATAAGTACACACACAGTCACATACATACATACACACATACATGCATAAGTACACACACAGTCACATACATACACACATACATGCATAAGTACACACACAATCACATACATACATACACACATACATGCATAAGTACACACACAGTCACATACATACACACATACATGCATAAATACACACACAGTCACATACATACATACATACACACATACATGCATAAGTACACACACAGTCACATACACACACACACATACATGCATAAGTACACACACAGTCACATACATACACACACACATACATGCATAAGTACACACACAGTCACATACATACACACACACATACATGCATAAGTACACACACAGTCACATACATACACACACACACATACATGCATAAGTACACACACAGTCACATACATACATACATACACACATACATGTATAAGTACACACACAGTCACATACATAGATACACACATACATGCATAAGTACACACACAGTCACATACATACATAAACACATACATGCATAAGTACACACACAGTCACATACATACACACATACATGCATAAATACACACACAGTCACATACATACACACACACATACATGCATAAGTACACACACAGTCACATACATACATACACACATACATGCATAAGTACACACAGACGGTCACATACAGAGATAGACACATACATGCATAAGTACACACACAGTCACATACATACATACACACATACATGCATAAGTACACACACAGTCACATACACACACACATACATGCATAAGTACACACACAGTCACATACATACACACACATACATGCATAAGTACACACACAGTCACATACATACATACACACATACATGCATAAGTACACACACAGTCACATACACACACATACATGCATAAGTACACACACAGTCACATACATACACACACACATACATGCATAAGTACACACACAGTCACATACACACACATACATGCATAAGTACACACACAGTCACATACACACACACATACATGCATAAGTACACACACAGTCACATACATACACACACATACATGCATAAGTACACACACAGTCACATACATACATACACACATACATGCATAAGTACACACACAGTCACATACACACACATACATGCATAAGTACACACACAGTCACATACATACACACACACATACATGCATAAATACACACACAGTCACACACATACACACACACATACATGCATAAATACACACACAGTCACACACATACACACACACACACACACACACACACATACATGCATAAATACACACACAGTCACATACATACACACACACATATATGCATAAGTACACAAACAGTCACATACATACACACACACATATATGCATAAGTACACACACAGTCACATATACACACACATATATGCATAAGTACACACACAGTCACATACACACACACACATACATGCATAAATACACACACAG
This sequence comes from Bombina bombina, assembly GCF_027579735.1. Lineage (NCBI taxonomy): Eukaryota > Metazoa > Chordata > Amphibia > Anura > Bombinatoridae > Bombina > Bombina bombina. The sequence goes on from NC_069502.1 coordinate 1,229,229,604, forward strand.
TCACACACATACACACACACACACATACATGCATAAATACACACACAGTCACATACATACACACACATACATGCATAAGTACACACACAGTCACATACACACACACACATACATGCATAAGTACACACACAGTCACATTCACACACACACGCATACATGCATAAATACACACACAGTCACATACATACATTCACACATACATGTATAAGTACACACACAGTCACATACATACACACACACACACATACATGCATAAATACACACACAGTCACATACATACACACACACACACATACATGCATAAGTACACACACAGTCACATACATACACACACACACATACATGCATAAATGCACACACAGTCACATACATACACACACACACACACATACATGCATAAGTACACACACAGTCACATACATACACACACACACACATACATGCATAAATACACACACAGTCACATACATACACACACACATACATGCATAAGTACACACACAGTCACATACACACACACACATACATGCATAAGTACACACACAGTCACATACACACACACACATACATGCATAAATACACACACAGTCACATACATACATACACACACACATACATGCATAAGTACACACACAGTCACATACACACACACACACACATACATGCATAAGTACACACACAGTCACATACACACACACACACATACATGCATAAATACACACACAGTCACATACATACACATATACATGCATAAATACACACACAGTCATATACATACACACACACATACATGCATAAGTACACACACAGTCACATACACACACACACATACATGCATAAGTACACACACAGTCACATACACACACACATACATGCATAAGTACACACACAGTCACATACATACACACACACACACACATACATGCATAAGTACACACACAGTCACATACACACACACACACATACATGCATAAGTACACACACAGTCACATTCACACACACACGCATACATGCATAAATACACACACAGTCACATACATACATTCACACATACATGTATAAGTACACACACAGTCACATACATACACACACACACACACACATACATGCATAAATACACACACAGTCACATACATACATACACACACACATACATGCATAAGTACACACACAGTCACATACATACACACACACACATACATGCATAAATGCACACACAGTCACATACATACACACACACACACACATACATGCATAAGTACACACACAGTCACATACATACACACACACACACATACATGCATAAATACACACACAGTCACATACATACACACACATACATGCATAAGTACACACACAGTCACATACACACACACACATACATGCATAAGTACACACACAGTCACATACACACACACACATACATGCATAAATACACACACAGTCACATACATACATACACACACATACATGCATAAGTACACACACAGTCACATACACACACACACACACATACATGCATAAGTACACACACAGTCACATACACACACACACACATACATGCATAAATACACACACAGTCACATACATACACATATACATGCATAAATACACACACAGTCATATACATACACACACACATACATGCATAAGTACACACACAGTCACATACACACACACACATACATGCATAAGTACACACACAGTCACATACACACACACATACATGCATAAGTACACACACAGTCACATACATACACACACACACACACATACATGCATAAGTACACACACAGTCACATACATACACACACATACATGCATAAGTACACACACAGTCACATACACACACACACATACATGCATAAGTACACACACAGTCACATACACACACACACATACATGCATAAATACACACATACACACACACACATACATGCATAAATACACACATACACACACATACACACACACATACATGCATAAGTACACACACAGTCACATACACACACACACACATACATGCATAAGTACACACACAATCACATACATACACACACACATACATGCATAAATACACACACAGTCACATACATACACACACACACACATACATGCATAAATACACACACAGTCACATACATAAACACACACATACATGCATAAGTACACACACAGTCACATACACACACACATACATGCATAAGTACACACACAGTCACATACACACACACACACACATACATGCATAAATACACACATACACACACACACACACACACATACATGCATAAATACACACATACACACACATACACACACACACACATACATGCATAAGTACACACACAGTCACATACACACACACACACATACATGCATAAATACACACACAGTCACATACATACACACACACACACATACATGCATAAATACACACACAGTCACATACATACACACACACATACATGCATAAATACACACACAGTCACATACATACATACACACATACATGCATAAATACACACACAGTCACATACATACATACACACATACACACACACATAAACAGCAATGGGAAAAACAGAGACACTAACCCCGGTAGTCAGAGACACTAGTGAAGCATCATTTCACACTCACATGATATCAGTGCAGGCAGTCGCAGCTCAACGTTTTTTATTGTAAAAAAAAAAATATATATTTTTTAAGCTGGGCCCCCACCCTTGGAGGCCCAGTTGCAATTGCGACCTCTGCACCCCCTGTAGTTTCGCCCCTGGTTTGATTACATATTACAATAATACAATATATTTTATTTATATATGTTCATTAAGGGTTGCTTGTAGGATGTATTGTTAAGTGAATTGTAAAATATAATATATTCAACATGATGTTACCAAAATATATATAAATAATATCTACTACGTACTGCTCTATCTCTATCATCTATCTAGTAACTAGATTATAGAGGATGAATGATATATAGGGGCCTATCTATCAAGCTCCGTATGGAAATTGAGAGCCCGTGTTTCTGGCGAGCCTTCAGACTAAAGACCGCTGCTCCATAACCTGTCCACCTGCTCTTCGGAGGCGGGCAGACATCGCTGCAATTCGACCCTATCGAATACAATCGGGTTGATTGACACCCCCCTGCTAGCGGCCGATTCGCCGCGAATCTGCAGGGGGCGGCGTTGCACCAGCAGTTCACAAGAGCCGCTGGTGCAATGCTGAATGCAGAGAGCGTATTGCTCTCCACATTCAGCGAGCTCTGTCGGACATGACCCACAGGCCTTTCATAAATAGGCCCCATAGAGTTACTTACTAGATAGATAGATGATAAATGTAATATAGTTATTATTTATATAGTGAAGTATAGATTCCCAGAAGACAGATCATCAGTACACAGTGGTGCAGTGCACAAGTTTTTTTATTTTTATATTTTTCCTCTAATTATAAGTGTTCATTTTTATGCTCCAAGAGTGTATTGGACATTGAGAAACCTGTACAGTAAGATTCTGTAGTGTTAAATAAATGTTTTATTGAAAAATGAAGGTGTTATAGTCATTTTTAATAAAATCGTGATTAAATCGCAATTGCGTTTTTTTTTTTTTTTAAATTGTGATTCCCCCCCCCATATTGCCCAGCCCTAATACAAACATATACATCTTTATACATATATGTATGTTAAAGCCCTTTGCCTGACTTTTTTTTAACACAAGACTTCATATTTCAGAGCCCTCAGAACTTTAAACATGTTTTATTAAAGGGACAGTCTACACCAGAATTTTTATTGTTTAAAAAGATAATCCCTTTATTACCCATTCCCTAGTTTTGCATAACCAACACAGTTTTATATAAATACACTTTTTAGCTCTGTGATTACCTTGTATCTAAGCCTCTGCAAACTGCCCCTTTATTTCAGTTCTTTTGACAGACATCCATTTTAGCCAATCAGAGCTATCTCACCGGAACTCCACGTGCATGAGCACAGTGTTATCTATATGACACACATGAACTAACATCCTCTAGTGGTGAAAAACTGTCAAAATGCCCTGAGAGAAGAGGCGGCCTTCAAGGGTTTAGAAATTAGCATATGAACCTCCTAAGTTTAGCTTTCAACTAAGAATACTAAGAAAACAAAGCAAAATTGGTGATAAAAGTAAATTGGAATGTTGTTTAAAATTACATGCCCTATCTGAATCGTGAAAGTTTATTTTGGACTAGACTGTCCCTTTAAATGGTGTTATTATGAGTTTAACTGTACTTGTAATGTATTTGTTTTTGCGAAACAGACCTCTGAGGATGCAATATCCTGACAAGCATTAACTTCAATTGCGCTCAATCGATCGCATTTACTTTCAACTTGTAATATGAGCGGAAAAACCTGACGCGTTCAAACATCCGCAATAAACTCCTTTTCGCTTGCACGTCACTGTTGGTGCTCCACTCTTAATTAATTTCATTTAGCAGAAACAGCTATTCCATATACAAAAATAAACATAAACAATATTCCATACATTTTAAACTCTGCTGCTGGTATAATAAGTATTTTGTGTAGATTTTACTGGACAGGCTGCAAAAATACAGGACTGTCAAGAGGAATACTAGACACCTGACAACCCTAGGGTGTGTCTGCTGTTCTCCCCTCCAGAGCCCTTTTGCTAAAACTATGACCATTTTGAGGTGCCTGAGTTCCTTAAAACATTTTCTCTAATTAAATAATGACACAACAAGATAGGAGCTGGAGAAAAGGCTGACACGGCCGCATTTATTAAATACAGAAATGCTGAATAGGGAATATAACTTTGTTTTAGACAAACCAAAAATGGGTGTGGCGCAAGAGGTCCAATAACTAGGCTAAAATAGGACCCAAGCAAAGCAAGAGATTGGTATCGCGGGAACCCATCGGGGACCCGCCAAACAAAAATTGTAAAAACACACCAGCATCCAGGAGACGAGAGCCAGCAGGCCCACGGGAAGAGGCACGACAGACTTTGACCTGCTGCATCTTGCCCCTCCCATCATCTCGGCTCTCGCACCAATAGACTGCGGAAAAAATTTGCGGGACCCTGACCCCGCCACAAGATTTACCCCACATAAAAGTGGAACTCTTGCCGCCAACTCAATACTATAAATTCAAGGATATGGAATTCTTGATGTCAGTCAGGAATAAATCCAGAACTTTATCCGTTAAATGAACAGCATCCCTTCTAATTTAATGAGTCGCATCCCCTATAATATCATCATGCCTAATTACAAATCCTCCTGCAACCGTGATGGCTCTCCACAGCTCCTTGTTAATCCGTTTGCAAATCCTGTAGGCTGCCGAATGGAAAATTAGGTGCCTCCAGGTACGTCTGGCCACTATGCAGGACCACCCCACTCTAACCCCAGGGATCCTAACACACATCCACTTAATGTCGGATTTCATGGCATTAAGAAGATCCAGAACTGGGGCAGTGCCCTAATCATTCCCCCCAAGATGCAGAATGATGATATGGGGCTTTCCCCACCGATGAATAGATCCCTGGAGCACCTAGGGCAAATCCCTCCACATCATTCCTTTCCTGCCTAGCCAGCGGATTGCTGCTCGAGACGGGGGAAAACCCAAGTTCTGACCACCTGGTAAAGACAGCGCCCTGATGGAAGCCTAATGAATGAAAGAGTGACCAATCACCCACACTCTCTTAGGGCCCGTGCCAATTCCTGCAAGGAGAAACCATTAGCAACAACACTCAACCAAACGGAAAACATCATCGGGCACGAAACCCAAACTATACACAACCCAACTAGTCTGTAGGGCGAGTATACCTCTTATAAGTTTGCGAGCGCTATCTGCCTAAACGCTGGATCTGCTCTGCTGACCTGCCCTACGCCACCACGCTAGTTGCAGCCCCAATTCTAAAGGAATGAGGGGCTATCTTGTCCACACCCTCCTAAATTAGTACCTGGATAAAGAAGACCCATCCTTATGCACTAAAAACTGCTAAGAACCAGCCGAATGAACCCGACTGAACTCCTGCACTATACGCACTGGGCACAATGCATCATCGGCCATTGCGTGGAACCCCTTTCCCATCAAGTGTATAGCAGGCGACACCAGCTCCCCAACCCTAAGAGCCCCATGAAAGGCAAGTGCGAACGCAGCCATAAAAAGCAACCGCTCAAAAACAGAAAAACACACGCCCCTAAGAGCTTCAAGCAGAAGTGCAAGCCGCCAATAAGTAATTTGCTCCCTGACGTCCGCCAGTTTAACCTCAGATCTGCCCCATCCCCGCAGTATATGCTTCACCGAAAAAGGACCCCGTAGCATCTTGAAAACCTTGTAACTTGAAAAAATAGGCCACTGCTGACAGCCTAGTCTGCACTGCACTACGTTTAAATCCTTCTCTACGCATATGCGTAACAGTACCTGATCGGCCATGTCAGGGCAGCTGCCCTGCTTCTGCTGAAAAGTTTCCCATTTATTCCAGCACTGGTGATATCTTCTCCATGTTGCTGGAGCCAGGGACGACTTTACGAGGGGCAAGAGAGTATCCCACCTTCCGTAATCTGCCAAAGATAGGAAGGACATGGGAGACCCACCTTAGCCACCCACGGGGCAAGTTTCCTGAGCAGGTCCCATTGAAACCTAGACAAGGCGTCTACAATCACATTATTGACCTCTGACACATGGTGTGCCCGAAACTCAATATTGTGTCACAGGCAAACTAGCACCAGCTTGCGTAAGCACCTAACTACTGGAGCCGAAACCGCAGAGAGCCGGTTGATGGCATGAACCACGCTCAAGTTATTAGTCCAGAAGAGTACAAACCTGTTCCCCAGCTCAGCTCCCCACAGCTTAACTGCTACCAATATGGGAAAATTTTCAAGTAAGCTGCGCTCCAAGCCCCGTCCAAGTATGCCCCATAGCCAAAAGCCCCAGCCGCATCTGTAAACAGATGCAATGCCTGATTAGACCGCAGTGGCTCCCGCCACAACAAGACCCCATTAAAGTCCTGCAGGAATAATTTCCAGACTAATAGATCACTCTTCATTTCCCCAGTCAGGCGACATTTACACTGCGGTACCTGTCCGCCTGCCAAAGGCTCTCTAATCTCCTGTTAAAAACCCTGCCCATGGGAATCACTCTGCAGGCGAAGTTCAACAGCCCCAGGAGGGACTGCATATCCCGCAGAGACAGAGCCAATGCTTGTGCAGCTGCAGAAACCGCATCAAGCAACCGGGAGACCTTGCCAGCATAGCCCCCATGGCGGCTACCCGCACTATTTCCAAAGCGTCGTCAAATGACTTTTACTGACTGAACTGATTTCTGGAGCTTTCACATCATTCACAGATCTGCCCTTCGGATAGGACAGGTGCTGAATCAAGCAATATTTCCCGAGATACTTTTTTGGCACCAACCTCCAGTTGTTAAACCACCAGGTTTTTTTAGAGGAGGTACCCGAAAAGGCCTAACAATCCTGCCCAACTCCAATTCCTTTTCAAGCTTTTCTCTGACAACCTGTGGAAATTGCCGTGCCGACAAAAGGTTCCTATGAGAAGCTGACCCTTCAACCGTCCTGAAAGCTAAATTAGAAAACCCAGCGAGCACCCTTCCAGTAGCTGCTCCGCAGCCCCTCTGTCAGGGTAAGAGGCCAGCCAAGGCCTAAGCACATCCACCTTTAGTGGGGACGGCGCCTATACACGCAGCAGCTCCCTTAGTTGCAGGTCCCTTCTGTCCTGCCACTTCCTTTTTTCGGGCACAATCAACCCCCGCATGAGATCCCCCACAGTACATGCATACGTGATGAAAGGAGCATGAAGCTCCTTTGTCACAGGGCTTGTCATTAAAGTGCCAGCATTCTCTGCCCCGCTTTCTTGCTGACACTGCGCTTTTTGCTGGCCCAACCTACCCTGGGCTCCCTAGGCGTGCCCACAAATGCATGTCTGTCATCCTGAATGTAAGCAAGGGATTGCCATCCATCTTACGGCGAAATGACATGTCATAATTGCGCCACACCCCTTCCTTGTATCTACGATGAAGCCAGTGAATGGTGTCCTCATACGATGATTTAACATATAAATGCATCATAGATTTTGAGCCCATGTCTTAAACACTGTTGAGACATGTATTAATAAATAACTATAATGCTCATCTATATATGATATAAGATTGTGACTAGTAAATAAAATATGTACCAGTATATCAAATGAACTGATATACAAAATAAGTCAGATAAACATATATATTTTATTGATTCATACTACTAGTCCACTCATGGAAATGTGATTTTTAAATACAGTTTCTTCAAATATCTCATGTTTAGTATGAAAATACTCAGATTAAATAGTATTAATTAGTCTCATATATGTGGACCAGATGAATTTATTAATATCAAAAAATAGGCATTTGATAAAAATATAGGGCATGTCTCTGTGCAGCACCTTGAATGGTCACAATATTGGTCGCTCTGAGTAGATCACTGATAATCTGCCTACTAGATCACTACTTTAGGATATCCTAACACTGGGAATCAAGCTGAATCTAAAGATATAACATTACTGAGATTTCTACCTTAGCTGGCTGATTCGGAGTGTTGAGGCCTAAGGCAAACTCTGTAGTGAGAAGTACTCAACCCCCCCCCCCGGTACCTTGTACGTCGGGTATTAAGTGCATTGACACTGACATCTTCTTCAGCTCAACATACGTTAAGCATAGACCCAGCATGGCAATGCATATTCAAAAGCTTGAAGAATCTATATGCACTTTACTAGAAGATCATTTTGCAGACCTTTACCGGCTTATAGAAAACTGCTTCAATTTCTACCCTGACCACGTGCCAATAGAGAACCAGGGCCTTACTCCTATTCCACAGCAAAACACATGGGAGACAGCACAAATAACAAGCATCTCTATTGTACAGATGGAGCAAATACTCACCTCATCGAACACCGTTCAGCGGGCTGTTAATTTACCTGATAGCAGATGGTGGCCAACATGAGAAAATGGAGGACCTGACTATTGGGGATAACCTACCAAGCAACACAGATACCCAGATGCGGAGGCGTCATCCTGAGTTCCAATCTACCCAGACGAGACAAGGATCAAGACATCTGGGGGACCCAGAGCCTAGCCAAGCGAAGAACGCATCACGGTTCGTTGGAGCTAGCTCTGGGACCTTGGAGTCGTTGCAATACATCTGGTGTCATGGACAGATGAAAAGGGAAACCCCCCTCCGAACTGCTCTATATGGATGCAGAAACTTCCCAATCTCTGCAGCCTTAACCGGAACGGCTTGTAAAAACACAGTAGCGGTAACGCTGCTGTCTTTGAACTCACTGAAATTGCGGTATCTTACATCTACATTCCCACTACCAAGCAAGATGCACCCCTATGCAGGCTTTACATCGGATCCGACACAAAAGAAGCTGACAGGACTGCAGCTGCTTGAACCTCTGAATAGAGCCAGGAACATACAGACAAAAAGGGATAAAGGTTAAACAACATATGCTTGTCATGTCTCGCTAGGGTAACAGATATATCCCAGCCTAAATTTAACAATGTTTCTCCCACCTATGGACTTTTTTTGGCACCTAGCTAAACTACGAGTTCTACACTAAAGTGTCTAAAGTAAGCCTACCACTTATGTCAGACTGCCAGGACGTTATCCGTTCCCTCTGTCTCCTAAGTTGATCTAAGGCAAAGTTATATTATATTTAGTAATATTAGAGAGACGTTATTAACACTGTCTTTACATAAACTCATGTTGTTCTAAGACAGAATCTAGTACTTTACTTTGAAGTCCGTTTAATAGGGAGATTTATTGAAAACATGTAGACTCCCAACATATGTGATAGTATTTTTTTTTAATTATGTATACTTGATAGGCGTTCTGTAACACTAAAAAAAAGCAAACAAACAAGGTTTTAGAAGGCACCTACTACCCTAATTAGATAAGATCTAAGCTCTTTATCAATTAAATGCTCTTGTACCCAGTAACCTGGTTGAGTCATCCCCCGTGGGATTACACAGACGGCACAATAATAATAATTTCTTCCACAATAGCCGACTCATAGACCACACGGAAAGATTTAGCTTTTGTTTATCATTTTAATCAGTGCCCTGAGCCTCTCTCCTAAGAGCCTATATAATAGTTAATGATATTGAACAATGTGTATTAGAACATTGTCTGGTCAGCTGTTCATCATATAGTATTTTAGAACATCGCTACACAGTGTTAATTTAATAATGGTTACCCTGTCTATAGACTCCTTGTCAGGATTTTTACCCTGTTGTGTTTGCCATGTGCAGCTGGCAGCCATTTTACTCACCTCTCTTCCTGACTATGGTGCATTGTGGGGGATGCTGCTCAATTCCTGCACTTCCTTTTATGGCCAGAATGGTGTGCATCATCCATGTGAGACAGGATGCAGTCTCAGAATTGTGATGTCATCACTTATTATTTAAAGGGCATCTGTTCAGTATGCTTTGCCTTTGCGTTGTCTCAGACCTGTTTGTGAGAGTTCCTGTGTATTACCTGGCTGCCTAATGTCCTTCCTGGTTCCTGATCCCTGGCTTGTTCCTGACTCTGTTGTTTTCCTTGTTCCTGATTCCTGCTCGCCTGACTATTTGCTTTGGCTCCTGACTCGGCTCGTCTGACTACCAGCTCTGGTTTTGATTCCTGGCTTGTTATTTGACTTGTGGACTTTTTATTATTTTTTGCTATTAATAAAGGTGTGATTATTTTTGCACTTCTTGTCCCAGTCTGATTCCTGGCACCCTGACATTACGCAAAGGCCATGAATCCTGATGGTACTAATAATCAACCTTTACCTGCCATCATTTCCAGGATGGATGTACAGGATCACCGCTTGGATCAATTTGCACTAGCCCTGCAAACCCTGCTGACTCGCACTGCACATTTGGACCAAAGTGTCCCGCAAGTTATGGCTGCTCCTGTTTCCGCTGCTGCACCTATGCCTACCAGGAGCATGTCCGGTTCTGCACCTCTACCTCAGCGATATGGAGGCGATCCTATTCAGTGCAGAGGGTTTTTGAACCAGGTGGGCATTTACTTTGAGATGTTACCTCAGGTGTTTCCCTCTGACAGAGCTAAGGTGGGATTTCTCATCTCGTTACTCTCTGACACAGCTCTTGCCTGGGCTAATCCCTTGTGGGAGACTAATAAACCTGTGATTTCAAATTACCCTGAATTTGTGGCCTACTTTCGAAGTGTATTTGATGTTCCAGCACGCTCCTCCTCTGCTGCTAAACGACTCATGTCCATTCAGCAAGGTACAAGATCTGTTGATCAGTATGCTATTGAGTTCCCTACGCTTGCCGCAGAGGTAGGTTGGAACAATGAAGCCCTTGTTGCCGCCTTCTTTCATGGGCTCTCTGATGCGATTAAAGACGAAGTTGCTGCCAGAGATTTACCAGAGGATCTCGAGGCATTGGTGTCTTTTTTGATCCTAATTGACATCAGACTCAGAGAGAGGCCCTCTTTCAAGGAGCGCTTGCGGAAGCCTCCTGTTCCGTTGTCTCCTACGTGTTCATTCCCACCCATGCCTCCCTCTCCTCCCATGCCTCCTGGTCCCGAGTCACCAGGTACTGCTGAGCCGATGCAGCTGGGATTCACGCGCCTCTCCGCGGCGGAGAGGGCCTTTAGGAGGAGGGAGGGGCTTTGCCTCTATTGTGGGTCACAGGGCCACCTTTTGAAGTCTTGTCCTACACGGCCGGGAAACGCTCACACCTAAGGTCCTGTCGGGGGGCAGACCTTGGGTGGTTTATCCTCATCCCCGGAACCACTTAAGGAGAAACCTTTGGTCACGGTTGTCCTTTCCTGGGTGGACTCCTCCATAGTCACCCAGGCTCTTGTTGACTTCGGTGCTGCGGGCTATTTAATTGACCGTGCTTTTGTATCAAAACACTCCATTCCTGTTTTGCCTCGGTCCGTTACACTTGCTATTGAGGCCATTGATGGCAGGCCCCTTCAGCCCGCACTCGTTACTCATGAAACTGCTCCGTTGTCCATGGCTGTTGGGGCTCTCCATTTTGAAACCCTCCAGTTCCAGGTGATAAACTCTCCGCATTTTCCAGTTGTTCTGGGTTATCCCTGGCTCCAAAAGCAAAATCCCAGTCTCGACTGGGGCAGGTCCGAAATTTTGTTGTGGTCCCCGCAATGTATTTCCACTTGTCTTCGGAAACCAGTTAAAGTCTTGTGCACTTCTTCGGTATCTCAATTGCCAGAGGAGTACCGAGAGTTCCTAGACATGTTTGACAAGGTGCGTGCCGGTACGTTGCCTTCTCACCGGTCTTACGATTGTACCATAGACCTGCAACCCGGAGCCATTCCTCCTCGGGGCCGAGTGTACCCTCTGTCTGTTGCAGAGAATTGTGCTATGGCGGAGTATGTTGCCGATGCTTTGTCGTGGGGGATCATCCGCAAATCCTGCTCTCCTGCAGGGGCTGGCATCTTCTTTGTGAAGAAAAAGGGTGGCGAGTTAAGACCATGTATCGATTATAGGGGTCTTAATCGTCTTACCATTAAGAATGCTTACCCTATTCCACTTATTACGGAACTCTTTGACCGCCTCAAGGGAGCTACGGTCTTTACTAAACTTGATTTGAGAGGAGCGTACAATCTCGTTAGGATTAAGGAGGGCCACGAATGGAAAACAGCATTTAACACCAGGAGCGGGCATTATGAGTATCTTGTAATGCCCTTTGGCTTATGTAATGCTCCTGCTGTTTTTCAGGAATTTATTAATGATGTCCTACGAGATATGTTGCAACAGTGTGTTGTGGTGTACTTAGACGACATCCTCATACACTCACCCACACTTGAGGTTCATCGTTCTGATGTTACACGGGTTCTTCAGATACTACGTGAGAACGGCCTGTTTTGTAAACTCGAGAAATGTGAGTTCCATCAGACTCAAGTAACCTTCCTAGGTTATGTTATCTCCGTTGCAGGGTTCTCCATGGATCCTGACAAGTTATCTGCAGTTCTGCAGTGGCCTCGCCCAGTTGGTCTTCGGTCTATTCAACGTTTTTTGGGGTTCGCCAATTACTATAGAAAGTTTATTAAAAACTTTTCTTCCTTGGTCAAACCTATCACAGACATGACCCATAAAGAGAATGATCCACTCCATTGGTCACCTACTGCCATTAAGGCTTTTGATAGTCTTAAGATTGCCTTTGCTGCCACTCCAGTTCTGGCTTATCCTAACCCTGTCCTGCCTTTCGTTCTTGAGGTTGATGCGTCTGAGACTGGAGTAGGTGCCCTCTTGTCTCAACGTCCTACGCCTGACGGTTCCTTGCATCCATGTGGTTTCTTCTCTAAGAAATTGTCTCCAGCGGAGTGCAATTATGAAATTGGCTACAGGGAATTACTGGCCATAATTTTGGCACTTAAGGAATAGGGTACTAGCGTGCCAGTGCTCATTCTTACTGACCACAAGAATTTAAATTATCTATCTGAAGGAAAACATTTGTCGCCCCGACAGGCCAGATGGGCGCTATTTTTGTCTCGGTTTAATTATGTGGTCTCCTACCTGCCTGGTAGTAAGAATGTTAGGGCTGATGCCCTCTCTCGACAATTTTCGCCTCTGTCCAAGGAGGAGTCTGTACCTGCTCCTGTTATACCTCCTGACCATATTTTGGCTACCATACGTAGTAATTTGACCTGGTGGCCAGGTCTTCGTTCTGATGTTGCTGCGTATGTTGCCTCCTGCTCAGTTTGTGCACAGAATAAGACTCCTCGACGTCTCCCTGTGGGTCTTCTTCAACCTATTGCTAATGGTGAGCGTCCTTGGACACATCTTTCTATGGACTTCATTGTCGAGCTCCCTGTTTCCAATGGCAATACTGTTATCCTTATGGTGGTTGACCGTTTTTCTAAAATGTCACATTGCATTCCCTTGATGAAGCTGCCTACCGCTCAGGAGCTTGCTTCAATTTTTGCCTGGCAGGTCTTCCGTTTACATGGGTTATCCAAGGAGATAGTGTCGGACCGGGGTAGCCAGTTTGTCTCCAGATTTTGGCGTTCCTTTTGTGCTCAAATGGGGAACCAGCTTTCCTTCTCCTCGACATATCACCCTCAATCCAATGGGGCTGCGGAACGGTCTAATCAAGCTCTGGAACAGTTCCTCCGTTGCTATGTCTCAGATCACCACAATAATTGGTCTGAACTGTTACCTTGGGGAGAGTTTGTTCGTAATAGTGCTATTAATGCTTCCTCCAAGATATCCCCGTTCATGGCGAATTATGGGTTTCAACCATCCTTGTTGCCCGATTCATTCATGTCTCAGGGTATTCCGGCTTTGGAGGAGCATCTCCGGCAACTCCGTTCCACGTGGGTGCAGATTCAGGATTGCCTTCATCATTCTATGCAGCGCCAAAAGTTCCAGGCTGATCGTAGGCGTCTGCCCGCACCTTCCTACCAGGTTGGTGAGAGAGTTTGGCTGTCCTCCCGCAACTTGAACCTTCGTGTGCCTTCCAATAAATTGGCTCCCCGTTATGTTGGTCCTTTTCGAATACTCCCACGGGTTAATCCTGTGGCCTACGCTCTTGACCTTCCTCCTGCTATGCGCATCTCCAATGTTTTTCATGTCTCCCTCTTGAAACCATTGGTTTGTAATCGGTTTACCACTGTGTTGCCTCGTCCCCGTCCTATCTTTGTTGACAACCATGAGGAGTATGAGGTCAGCAGCATTATTAACTCTCGTATGTCCAGGGGTCGTGTACAGTATTTGGTTCACTGGAGAGGCTACGGTCCGGAGGAGGGTTCTTGGGTTCCCTCCTCTGATGTTCATGCTCCCGCCCTCCTCCGTGCCTTCCATGCCCGTTTCCCCAATAAGCCTTTTATCCTCCCACGGGGGAGGGGTTGTTGAGGGGAGGGTACTGTCAGGGTTTTTTCCCTGTTGTGTTTGCCATGTGCTGCTGGCAGCCATTTTACTCACTTCTCTTCCTGACTATGGTGCATTGTGGGGGATGCTGCTCAATTCCTGCACTTCCGTTTATGGCCAGAATGGTGTGCATCATCCATGTGAGACAGGATGTAGTCTCAGAATTGTAATGTCATCACTTATTATTTAAAGGGCCTCTGTTCAGTATGATTTGCCTTTGCGTTGTCTCAGACCTGTTTGTGAGAGTTCCTGTGTATTACCTGGCTGCCTGACGTCCTTCCTGGTTCCTGATCCCTGGCTTGTTCCTGACTCTGCTGTTTTCCTTGTTCCTGATTCCGGCTCGTCTGACTATTTGCTTTGGCTCCTGACTCGGCTCGTCTGACTACCAGCTCTAGTTTTGATTCCTGGCTTGTTATTTGACTTGTGGACTTTTTATTATTTTTTGTTATGAATAAAGGTGTGATTATTTTTGCACTTCTTGTCCCAGTCTGATTCCTGGCACCCCGACACTCCTCTTGACACTTTGTGCAATGGTGGGCCCCACCCTAAGATGACTAAATTATGTTTATCACCAGTGCCATTATCTGTTACCTTTATTTCCTTAAGTTGATCTAGGGCACAGTTAGCAATGTCTTGGAGGCTTTATTAGCCCTGAATTTGCATAAGCTAATACTGTTGAATGACAGCATCTAATGCTCTATCTCACTGCATGTTTATTGAGTGCTATTATTGAAGACAAGTAGATTTCTGTTATATGCTATAAAAGTTCTTCTCTAGCTCTTGACCATAAGCCTAAGCTATAACTAAGGTCAATGCCTAAATATTGTAATAATGCCTAGATATTTGTTCCCCATATAATATACTAGATCATTGCTGTTTTATTGTTCATCTGTTAGTATTCCTCCAACCAGATTGTTTGTTTGATTTTTTTTTATACACATACTTACATATTGAGCTTTACTAAGGCCCAAAAGTGGCCTCTCATTCTTTACCTTCTGATGATTACTTCTATAAGATGGCAAGGGTCCAAGAGTGGTCCAGTATAGTGCAAAGAGAAAGTATCTCTATTAGAAAAAAAAATCTGAGGTTTTATATATCATTTCATGGCAAGATTTGGATTATTTTAAATCAAATGTATAGGTTGTGATAATGCCTGTATAACAAATATGCAATGTCCTTTTTAGCTTATTTTGTATGTTTAAAAAACTTCAATAAAAACTATTTAAAAAAATAAATAATATATATATATATATATATATATATATATATAAGATTATAAATAAACAAGAGGACGTATAAAGGGACTAAATAGCGCTGGTTGTATAGAGATGTGATAGACAACATGATAATGAGTAAAAAAACAGCGTGAAAAACAGCATGAAAAACAGCATACAATGTGAAGTATTGCACTATGGATATCTCTATAGGAAAATGACAATCAATAATGCTGTACACTTATATGGTATATATAAGCTGCTTAAGAGTTCCACAAACAAACTGTGGATATATGTGAAGTGCAGACTTACAAGATAGAACCTCAATCATATGAGGTAAGTGATGAGCACATCAGGAAATTCCTCTCAGTGGTTTTAACTGGCTTCCTTGGATGTTGGTGAAACTTCAGATGATCAGCTCGCCGGTTTCCCTCTGCTTTCTTGGGTATAGGTGAAACTTCAGGAGGTTAGCACACTGATTTCCCTCGGCCTCTTTAAGTATGGTTCCTCTCAGGATAGGGTGGGTATTCCAGCCGCATATGTGAGGGAAGAAAAGAGGCTCAAAATAGTGTGATATTGTTTAGAAAATCTTAGTACTTTATTCACACACATACACTCCTAAAAATGCCTGCTTACATTAAATGTCCTCACAGATATGAGGTATAAGCACAGCGGTTAAACACACACAAAAGATGCAATCCTATTCTGCAAAAGTTCAATGAGATGGTTGTAGATAACAACAAACAAGTACAATCTTTTGGTGAATAAAAGTCTTTGGTGAGTACAGATACACCAGGGTATCTGGTATAGGATCAGTCCGTTTCAGTTTTCTAGGTCTAACGCGTTTCAAAGGCTATAAAATACTTCCTTCTTCTTCAGAGACTGATTTGTATTTGCACGGATGATCCATTTATTTCTGTGAAATCTCGCGGGTTTTCCGTTGAGATTCTAATTTGGCTTCTCATTGGGCTAAGTGCACACACCTCTCCTGACGTTTGTGAGACCAGCAGTCATTGGTCTAAAACTGGGGTGTGTGTTTTTGATGCAAAACAAAAGCCGGTATTGACAAAGTCCTGACACCCACAATATCAGCTGTATTAGTATGTCACTGTAATTAATGTTAGAAATTTGCTCTCCTAGCGATTACCCAAGTGGGGTCTACTAATGATATTTACAAAATTCATAAAACGGAGCTTTCCGCTTGATTAAAATGCCATAACTCAAACTTGGCTAAAACCAGCATATTAAAAAATATACATATATTTTTTTTTTTAATAAAAAGAAACCGTATTGATAAACATATGTTTACAAAAAGTTAAACATTCGGGATCTATACCCGGAGAGAGTTTAT
Source organism: Bombina bombina (assembly GCF_027579735.1). Taxonomy (NCBI): domain Eukaryota; kingdom Metazoa; phylum Chordata; class Amphibia; order Anura; family Bombinatoridae; genus Bombina; species Bombina bombina. The sequence goes on from NC_069502.1 coordinate 1,229,247,058, forward strand.
AAGGATTCATAGAAAGTTCAGGACGAAACTTTTCCACACAGCAGGAGAAAGCAGACATATTATAAATACAAACATCGATATCTTTGTATGTCATTATTCAATAAATTATGTTTTCATAAGGTTCATATATGCACTCCACTGGGGGTGCATATATTAGTAACATATATTCTCCCTTGATTTTTGAGTTGTTGAAAAGTATATAAAAAAATATACACATATATACCCTAAAAAATCTGACGCTTTCTCTTATCTTGAGGAGAAACCATGTATAAGTATATATACTTGTGAGGATTGGAGAATGAATACAATCCCAGGAGACAGTACACGCATGTATCTCTGATCTATTTTTAAGGGGCACAAAATCAATATGTATATTGAGAAGGTGACCATAAATTAATAAATTAAAATATCTTAGATAAAATACTATATTGTGATCATAAATTAATTCCTTTAAAATGGGATTAGGATTATTTTGTATTTAAATATAATCTAATTAAAACACTCTTTAAAAATATTAAAATGGTGTGTGACTAAAAATAGATTATCAAATATATTTATTTATATTTATATTTTTGTTATGTAATATTTCAACATGCCCATTATTTCATTTGATATAAACTGTTAAATGTCTATATTTCCTACCTAACTCTAAAATATACTAGTACTGCCACTGAAATAATCACTCTAGTGTAGTACCAAACAATCTTAATACTGCCTATGGAGACCTGACCATTTTTAAGTTTCTAAGAAGGCTGCAAGATCTATGTCTTTATTCAGACCGTTTGGTGTTAGTGTGTTCATAGTATGTATCCAAAATGTTTCTTTCTTACGTAGGGCGATGGTTCTATTACCCCCACGTGTGTGGATTTTAACGTGTTCAATAATGGTGCCCTTTAGACATGAGGGATCTTGATTGTGGACATTTTTATAATGGAAAGCTAGATTGTGTGATGTCTCTCCTGTGGTAATATTTGTCAGATGTTCTAATAGTCTTTTCTTATATGGTCTGGTCGTTCTACCAATGTATTGTAGATTACAGCTGCATTGCAGCATGTATACGACAAAATCGGTTTTACAATTGCATAGAGACTTAATGTCAAACTCTTTACCAGTATTTGTGGATTTGAATTTTTTTGTTGGTTTATGTCCATTCATATGATGAATGCATGCCTCACAACTTTTTCGGTTGCACTTGAAGAAACCTACTGTTTGTTTCCCCAGCCAATTTGAATGGGTCAGCTTACTATTTTTTAACTGGCTCGGTGCCAGAACTGATTTTAAATTTTTATTTTTCTCGTCGTAATTGCTCCAAAATGGAGGATTACGAAAAATAATCAAACTGCCTAAAGAAAAAGTTTGGTTACAACATATAATGAGGGTGCCCAAGAAATAAATAAAATTCTAAATAAACACTGGCACATTTTGAAAAAGGATGCTTTCTTGAAGGATATAACGAAAGAAAATGCTAAAGTAATATACAAGAAAAATAAAAATTTAAAATCAGTTCTGGCACCGAGCCAGTTAAAAAATAGTAAGCTGACCCATTCAAATTGGCTGGGGAAACAAACAGTAGGTTTCTTCAAGTGCAACCGAAAAAGTTGTGAGGCATGCATTCATCATATGAATGGACATAAACCAACAAAAAAATTCAAATCCACAAATACTGGTAAAGAGTTTGACATTAAGTCTCTATGCAATTGTAAAACCGACTTTGTCGTATACATGCTGCAATGCAGCTGTAATCTACAATACATTGGTAGAACGACCAGACCATATAAGAAAAGACTATTAGAACATCTGAAAAATATTACCACAGGAGAGACATCACACAATCTATCTTTCCATTATAAAAATGTCCACAATCAAGATCCCTCATGTCTAAAGGGCACCATTATTGAACACGTTAAAATCCACACACGTGGGGGTAATAGAACCATCGCCCTACGTAAGAAAGAAACATTTTGGATACATACTATGAACACACTAACACCAAACGGTCTGAATAAAGACATAGATCTTGCAGCCTTCTTAGAAACTTAAAAATGGTCAGGTCTACATAGGCAGTATTAAGATTGTTTGGTACTACACTAGAGTGATTATTTCAGTGGCAGTACTAGTATATTTTAGAGTTAGGTAGGAAATATAAACATTTAACAGTTTATATCAAATGAAATAATGGGCATGTTGAAATATTACATAACAAAAATATAAATATAAATAAATATATTTGATAATCTATTTTTAGTCACACACCATTTTAATATTTTTAAAGAGTGTTTTAATTAGATTATATTTAAATACAAAATAATCCTAATCCCATTTTAAAGGAATTAATTTATGATCACAATATAGTATTTTATCTAAGATATTTTAATTTATTAATTTATGGTCACCTTCTCAATATACATATTGATTTTGTGCCCCTTAAAAATAGATCAGAGATACATGCGTGTACTGTCTCCTGGGATTGTATTCATTCTCCAATCCTCACAAGTATATATACTTATACATGGTTTCTCCTCAAGATAAGAGAAAGCGTCAGATTTTTTAGGGTATATATGTGTATATTTTTTTATATACTTTTCAACAACTCAAAAATCAAGGGAGAATATATGTTACTAATATATGCACCCCCAGTGGAGTGCATATATGAACCTTATGAAAACATAATTTATTGAATAATGACATACAAAGATATCGATGTTTGTATTTATAATATGTCTGCTTTCTCCTGCTGTGTGGAAAAGTTTCGTCCTGAACTTTCTATAAATCCTTATAAACTCTCTCCGGGTATAGATTCCGAATGTTTAACTTTTTGTAAACAAATGTTTATCAATACGGTTTCTTTTTATAAAAAAAAAAAAAAAAATTATATTTTTTAATATGCTGGTTTTAGCCAAGTTTGAGTTATGGCATTTTAATCAAGTGGAAAGCTCCGTTTTATGAATTTTGTAAATATCAATAGTAGACCCCACTTGGGTAATCGCTAGGAGAGCAAATTTCTAACATTAATTACAGTGACATACTAATACCGCTGATATTGTGGGTGTCAGGACTTTGTCAATACCGGCTTTTGTTTTGCATCAAAAACACACACCCAAGTTTTAGAACAATGACTGCTGGTCTCACAAACGTCAGGAGAGGTGTGTGCACTTAGCCCAGTGAGAAGCCAACTTAGAATCTCAACGGAAAACCCGCAAGATTTCACAGAAATAAATGGATCATCCGTGCATATACAAATCAGTCTCTGAAGAAGAAGGAAGTATTTTATAGCCTTTGAAACGCGTTAGACCTAGAGAACTGAAACGGACTGATCCTATACCAGATACCCTGGTGTATCCGTACTCACCAAAGACTTTTATTCACCAAAAGATTGTACTTGTTTGTTGTTATCTACAACCATCTCATTGAACTTTTGCAGAATAGGATTGCATCTTTTGTGTGTATTTAACCGCTGTGCTTATAAGTCATATCTGTGAGGACATTTAATGTAAGCAGGCATTTTTAGGAGTGTATGTGTGTGAATAAAGTACTAAGATTTTCTAAACAATATCACACTATTTTGAGCCTCTTTTCTTCCCTCACATATGCGGCTGGAATACCCACCCTTTCCTGAGAGGAACCATACTTAAAGAGGCCGAGGGAAATCAGTGTGCTAACCTCCTGAAGTTTCACCTATACCCAAGAAAGCAGAGGGAAACCGGCGAGCTGATCATCTGAAGTTTCACCAACATCCAAGGAAGCCAGTTGAAACCACTGAGAGGAATTTCCTGATGTGCTCATCACTTACCTCATATGATTGAGGTTCTATCTTGTAAGTCTGCACTTCACATATATCCACAGTTTGTTTGTGGAACTCTTAAGCAGCTTATATATACCATATAAGTGTACAGCATTATTTATTGTCATTTTCCTATAGAGATATCCATAGTGCAATACTTCACATTGTATGCTGTTTTTCATGATGTTTTTCACGCTGTTTTTTTACTCATTATCACGTTGTCTATCACATCTCTATACAACCAGCGCTATTTAGTCCCTTTATACGTCCTCTTGTTTATTTATATTCTGTGGTAAGGGAGTGCTGTGTAAGCTAGGGAGTTTGTCTCTGTCTTATTGCAGTTCCCACTCTCCTTAAAGGGATAGCTGCTTTTTGGTTGGTTTTCTGCTCCAAAAGGATTTCTGCCATCTAGTACTTATATAAGCACGTTTATATAATAATTTTCTGCCCATTCAGTTTAGCGCCTTTTACTATATCCGCTTCCAGTCTCATATATATATATATATATATATATATAAGAATCTATATTTTCTGTAGCACTTTGATAATGAAACTATTTTTATTTGTCTGCTGCCCGATGGAATAAAAATGGTATTGCAACCAAAAGGTATTTGGCTTCTCAGGGAAGCATTTCACAAATAACCTATAAGGGACAAGCTTCGGTCAGGGCATATCCAATATTCTGTGGGAATGCTTAAAGAAAAGAAGGAGTGGTTTATCATTGGATACATTTTGCCACACACACTAGACAAGGGTCAGACAGACTCAAAGAGGGAGAATTACTTTGACTGAGAGAGAAACAGACTTTTGCTAAGTATCTTCTCTGCAATTTTGGGACGCTTTCTTAGGATAAGAAAGATACTAACTTGAGGGCTGTATCCTTGCAATAATGGACTAAATCCTTCTTATATGACCCACAAGAAACTCCAGAAGCTGAACACTCATCTGGTTATGTGGCAATGTATACGGTTGATCTCTATATATAATATTTAATTAAAATACAGGGGGCCCAGTCGCAGTTGCAGAACTCAGCACCACCTGTAGTTCCGCACCTGGCAGAGGGCCCAGCCACCGCAGGAGAAACCTCCCGGCTGCTGGTAGCCCCAGAGGAGGCCCTCGCCCGGATGGGAAGGTGGGAAGAGGCCACAGACACCGAAAGGCCCAGAGACCCATGGGAGGGGATACTAACACCACCCCTTTCTCTTCCAGCCCCTGGGGAAGAAGCCCTATAGCGCTTGGGAGGAACTGAAGCCCTGAAAAAACGCTCCATGATCATTTGTGTTTCCCATAGTCTAAATATGACCTGGTGCATGATCCTTAAAGGGACAGGAATCCCAATTGTTTCATGATTCAGATAGAACATACAATTTATACAACTTTCCAATTTACCTCTATCATCTAATTTGCTTCATTATTTCAGATATCCTTTGTTGAACGCATAACTATTTAGGCTCAGTAGCTGGGTGCTATTTGCTGATTGGTGGCTTCACTTTTATAGGTGCAAAGAGCATTCACAAGTTGAGCCTAAATAGTTATTCTTTTCAACAAAGGATAAGGTAAATTGGAAAGTTGTATAAAGTGTATGTTCAATCTAAATGAGGGAGAAGTATTGCCATTCATGTTATTTGAACTAAAACCTATTTAGTGTGACTACATAACATCATAGCAGTATATAATAAATATAAATGTAATAAGGGTGTAAGTGCCAACAAACTCTGAGTGTTAGTAGTAAATAACAATAGATGGCGGCGGCCATATTGAGGATGTCAACTGGCTGGCATTTCAAACTAGAGACGTCAAGAGGTGGCCATTTTGGGAAGGTCAAGAGGAAAAGGCGTGAATACGAGTTACACGATTTGCGCGTGCGCGTCACCTGTCACCGCGCAGCCAATCAGCGAGCGGCGGTGGCATCTGACGGCTTGCATTTCCAGGGCTGGACTACTACTGGCGGCCGGGGCGGAAGTAACGGAACCGGCGGCAAAGGTGAATGGGGCACCTGGCAAGCGGGCTCTGTATGTAACCGGTGCTGCTTTTGTGTGAATTACCTGTAATGTAACGGGGAATAACGTGTAATGTCATGTGAGCCACCGTAAGTGGTGTGCACTGTACTGTGTGTGTGATACATGTGTGTACTGTACTGTGTGTGATACTGGTGTGTACTGTACTGTACTGTGTGTGTGTGATACAGGTGTGTACTGTACTGTGTGTGTGTGTGATACTGGTGTGTACTGTACTGTGTGTGTGTGTGATACAGGTGTGTACTGTACTGTGTGTGTGTGTGATACAGGTGTGTACTGTACTGTGTGTGATACTGGTGTGTACTGTACTGTGTGTGTGTGTGATACAGGTGTGTACTGTACTGTACTGTGTGTGTGTGATACATGTGTGTACTGTACTGTGTGTGTGTGTGATACTGGTGTGTACTGTACTGTGTGTGTGTGTGATACAGGTGTGTACTGTACTGTGTGTGTGATACTGGTGTGTACTGTACTGTGTGTGTGTGTGATACAGGTGTGTACTGTACTGTGTGTGATACTGGTGTGTACTGTACTGTGTGTGATACTGGTGTGTACTGTACTGTACTGTGTGTGTGTGTGATACAGGTGTGTACTGTACTGTGTGTGATACTGGTGTGTACTGTACTGTGTGTGTGTGTGATACAGGTGTGTACTGTACTGTGTGTGATACTGGTGTGTACTGTACTGTGTGTGATACTGGTGTGTACTGTACTGTACTGTGTGTGTGTGATACAGGTGTGTACTGTACTGTGTGTGTGTGTGATACAGGTGTGTACTGTACTGTGTGTGATACAGGTGTGTACTGTACTGTGTGTGATACAGGTGTGTACTGTACTGTGTGTGATACTGGTGTGTACTGCACTGTACTGTGTGTGTGTGTGATACAGGTGTGTACTGTACTGTGTGTGATACAGGTGTGTACTGTACTGTGTGTGATACATGTGTGTACTGTACTGTGTGTGATACTGGTGTGTACTGCACTGTACTGTGTGTGTGTGTGATACAGGTGTGTACTGTACTGTGTGTGTGTGATACAGGTGTGTACTGTACTGTGTGTGATACTGGTGTGTACTGCACTGTACTGTGTGTGTGTGTGATACAGGTGTGTACTGTACTGTGTGTGATACAGGTGTGTACTGTACTGTGTGTGTGTGTGATACTGGTGTGTACTGTACTGTGTGTGATACTGGTGTGTACTGTACTGTACTGTGTGTGTGTGATACAGGTGTGTACTGTACTGTGTGTGTGATACAGGTGTGTACTGTACTGTGTGTGATACTGGTGTGTACTGTACTGTACTGTGTGTGTGTGATACTGGTGTGTACTGTACTGTGTGTGTGATACAGGTGTGTACTGTACTGTGTGTGATACATGTGTGTACTGTACTGTGTGTGTGATACAGGTGTGTACTGCACTGTGTGTGATACTGGTGTGTACTGCACTGTGTGTGATACTGGTGTGTACTGTACTGTACTGTGTGTGTGATACTGGTGTGTACTGTACTGTGTGTGTGATACAGGTGTGTACTGTACTGTGTGTGATACTGGTGTGTACTGTACTGTACTGTGTGTGATACAGGTGTGCACTGTACTGTGTGTGTGATACATGTGTGTACTGTACTGTGTGTGATACTGGTGTGTACTGTACTGTACTGTGTGTGTGTGATACAGGTGTGTACTGTACTGTGTGTGATACTGGTGTGTACTGTACTGTACTGTGTGTGTGTGATACAGGTGTGTACTGTACTGTGTGTGTGATACAGGTGTGTACTGTACTGTGTGTGATACTGGTGTGTACTGTACTGTACTGTGTGTGTGATACAGGTGTGTACTGTACTGTGTGTGTGATACAGGTGTGTACTGTACTGTGTGTGATACTGGTGTGTACTGTACTGTACTGTGTGTGTGATACAGGTGTGTACTGTACTGTGTGTGATACTGGTGTGTACTGCACTGTACTGTGTGTGTGTGTGATACAGGTGTGTACTGTACTGTGTGTGATACAGGTGTGTACTGTACTGTGTGTGTGTGTGATACTGGTGTGTACTGTACTGTGTGTGATACTGGTGTGTACTGTACTGTACTGTGTGTGTGTGATACAGGTGTGTACTGTACTGTGTGTGTGTGTGATACAGGTGTGTACTGTACTGTGTGTGATACTGGTGTGTACTGTACTGTACTGTGTGTGTGTGATACTGGTGTGTACTGTACTGTGTGTGTGATACAGGTGTGTACTGTACTGTGTGTGATACATGTGTGTACTGTACTGTGTGTGTGATACAGGTGTGTACTGCACTGTGTGTGATACTGGTGTGTACTGCACTGTGTGTGATACTGGTGTGTACTGTACTGTACTGTGTGTGTGATACTGGTGTGTACTGTACTGTGTGTGTGATACAGGTGTGTACTGTACTGTGTGTGATACTGGTGTGTACTGTACTGTACTGTGTGTGATACAGGTGTGCACTGTACTGTGTGTGTGATACATGTGTGTACTGTACTGTGTGTGATACTGGTGTGTACTGTACTGTACTGTGTGTGTGTGATACAGGTGTGTACTGTACTGTGTGTGTGTGTGATACAGGTGTGTACTGTACTGTGTGTGATACTGGTGTGTACTGTACTGTACTGTGTGTGTGTGATACAGGTGTGTACTGTACTGTGTGTGTGATACAGGTGTGTACTGTACTGTGTGTGATACTGGTGTGTACTGTACTGTGTGTGTGATACAGGTGTGTACTGTACTGTGTGTGTGATACAGGTGTGTACTGTACTGTGTGTGATACTGGTGTGTACTGTACTGTACTGTGTGTGTGATACAGGTGTGTACTGTACTGTGTGTGATACTGGTGTGTACTGTACTGTGTGTGTGATACAGGTGTGTACTGTACTGTGTGTGTGATACAGGTGTGTACTGTACTGTGTGTGTGTGATACAGGTGTGTACTGTACTGTGTGTGTGATACAGGTGTGTACTGTACTGTGTGTGTGTGATACAGGTGTGTACTGTACTGTGTGTGATACTGGTGTGTACTGTACTGTACTGTGTGTGTGTGATACATGTGTGTACTGTACTGTGTGTGATACTGGTGTGTACTGTGTGTGTGATACATGTGTGTACTGCACTGTACTGTGTGTGTGTGTGATACAGGTGTGTACTGTACTGTGTGTGATACAGGTGTGTACTGTACTGTGTGTGTGTGTGATACAGGTGTGTACTGTACTGTGTGTGATACTGGTGTGTACTGTACTGTGTGTGTGTGATACATGTGTGTACTGTACTGTGTGTGATACTGGTGTGTACTGTACTGTGTGTGTGATACATGTGTGTACTGCACTGTACTGTGTGTGTGTGTGTGTGATACAGGTGTGTACTGTACTGTGTGTGATACTGGTGTGTACTGCACTGTACTGTGTGTGTGTGATACAGGTGTGTACTGTACTGTGTGTGATACAGGTGTGTACTGTACTGTACTGTGTGTGTGTGATACTGGTGTGTACTGTGTGTGTGTGATACAGGTGTGTACTGTACTGTGTGTGATACAGGTGTGTACTGCACTGTACTGTGTGTGATACAGGTGTGTACTGTACTGTGTGTGTGTGATACAGGTGTGTACTGTGTGTGATACAGGTGTGTACTGCACTGTACTGTGTGTGATACAGGTGTGTACTGTACTGTGTGTGATACTGGTGTGTACTGCACTGTACTGTGTGTGATACAGGTGTGTACTGTACTGTACTGTGTGTGATACAGGTGTGTACTGTACTGTGTGTGTGATACAGGTGTGTACTGTACTGTGTGTGATACAGGTGTGTACTGCACTGTACTGTGTGTGTGTGTGATACAGGTGTGTACTGTACTGTGTGTGATACAGGTGTGTACTGTACTGTGTGTGTGTGATACAGGTGTGTACTGTGTGTGTGTGATACAGGTGTGTACTGTACTGTGTGTGATACAGGTGTGTACTGCACTGTACTGTGTGTGATACAGGTGTGTACTGCACTGTACTGTGTGTGTGTGTGATACAGGTGTGTACTGTACTGTGTGTGATACAGGTGTGTACTGCACTGTACTGTGTGTGATACAGGTGTGTACTGTACTGTGTGTGATACTGGTGTGTACTGTACTGTACTGTACTGTGTGTGATACTGGTGTGTACTGTACTGTGTGTGATACTGGTGTGTACTGTACTGTACTGTGTGTGATACATGTGTGTACTGTGTGTGTGTGATACTGGTGTGTACTGTACTGTACTGTGTGTGTGTGTGTGTGTGATACAGGTGTGTACTGTACTGTGTGTGATACATGTGTGTACTGTACTGTGTGTGTGTGATACAGGTGTGTACTGTACTGTACTGTGTGTGTGTGTGATACAGGTGTGTACTGTGTGTGTGATACAGGTGTGTACTGTGTGTGTGATACAGGTGTGTACTGTACTGTGTGTGTGATACAGGTGTGTACTGTACTGTGTGTGATACTGGTGTGTACTGTGTGTGATACTGGTGTGTACTGTGTGTGATACTGGTGTGTACTGTACTGTGTGTGTGATACAGGTGTGTACTGTACTGTGTGTGATACTGGTGTGTACTGCACTGTACTGTACTGTGTGTGTGATACAGGTGTGTACTGTACTGTGTGTGTGATACATGTGTGTACTGTACTGTGTGTGTGTGATACAGGTGTGTACTGTACTGTACTGTGTGTGTGTGATACAGGTGTGTATTGTACTGTGTGTGTGTGATACAGGTGTGTACTGTGTGTGTGTGTGATACAGGTGTGTACTGTGTGTGTGTGTGATACAGGTGTGTACTGTACTGTGTGTGATACAGGTGTGTACTGTACTGTGTGTGTGTGATACAGGTGTGTACTGTACTGTGTGTGTGTGATACAGGTGTGTACTGTACTGTGTGTGTGTGATACTGGTGTGTACTGTACTGTGTGTGTGATACAGGTGTGCACTGTACTGTGTGTGTGATACAGGTGTGCACTGTACTGTGTGTGTGATACATGTGTGTACTGTACTGTGTGTGTGTGATACAGGTGTGTACTGTACTGTGTGTGATACTGGTGTGTACTGTACTGTGTGTGATACAGGTGTGTACTGTACTGTGTGTGTGTGATACAGGTGTGTACTGTACTGTGTGTGTGATACAGGTGTGCACTGTACTGTGTGTGTGATACATGTGTGTACTGTACTGTGTGTGATACTGGTGTGTACTGTACTGTACTGTGTGTGTGATACAGGTGTGTACTGTACTGTGTGTGATACATGTGTGTACTGTACTGTGTGTGTGTGATACATGTGTGTACTGTACTGTGTGTGTGTGATACAGGTGTGTACTGTACTGTGTGTGTGTGATACAGGTGTGTACTGTACTGTGTGTGATACATGTGTGTACTGTACTGTGTGTGTGTGATACATGTGTGTACTGTACTGTGTGTGTGTGATACATGTGTGTACTGTACTGTGTGTGTGATACAGGTGTGTACTGTACTGTACTGTGTGTGATACAGGTGTGTACTGTACTGTGTGTGTGATACAGGTGTGTACTGTACTGTGTGTGTGATACAGGTGTGTACTGTACTGTGTGTGATACTGGTGTGTACTGTACTGTACTGTGTGTGTGTGTGTGATACAGGTGTGTACTGTACTGTGTGTGTGATACAGGTGTGTACTGCACTGTACTGTGTGTGTGATACAGGTGTGTACTGTACTGTGTGTGTGATACAGGTGTGTACTGTACTGTGTGTGATACTGGTGTGTACTGTACTGTACTGTGTGTGATACATGTGTGTACTGTACTGTGTGTGATACTGGTGTGTACTGTACTGTGTGTGTGTGTGATACAGGTGTGTACTGTGTGTGTGTGTGATACAGGTGTGTACTGTACTGTGTGTGATACTGGTGTGTACTGTACTGTACTGTGTGTGTGTGTGTGATACAGGTGTGTACTGTACTGTGTGTGTGATACAGGTGTGTACTGCACTGTGTGTGATACTGGTGTGTACTGTACTGTACTGTGTGTGTGATACAGGTGTGTACTGTGTGTGATACTGGTGTGCACTGTACTGTGTGTGTGATACATGTGTGTACTGTACTGTGTGTGATACTGGTGTGTACTGTACTGTACTGTGTGTGTGTGATACATGTGTGTACTGTACTGTGTGTGTGTGATACAGGTGTGTACTGTACTGTGTGTGTGTGATACAGGTGTGTACTGTACTGTGTGTGTGATACAGGTGTGTACTGTACTGTGTGTGTGTGATACAGGTGTGTACTGTACTGTGTGTGATACTGGTGTGTACTGTACTGTACTGTGTGTGTGTGATACATGTGTGTACTGTACTGTGTGTGTGATACAGGTGTGTACTGTACTGTACTGTGTGTGTGATACAGGTGTGTACTGTACTGTGTGTGTGATACAGGTGTGTACTGTACTGTGTGTGTGATACAGGTGTGTACTGTACTGTGTGTGATACTGGTGTGTACTGTACTGTGTGTGATACTGGTGTGTACTGTACTGTACTGTGTGTGTGTGTGTGATACAAGTGTGTACTGTACTGTGTGTGTGATACAGGTGTGTACTGCACTGTACTGTGTGTGTGATACAGGTGTGTACTGTACTGTGTGTGATACTGGTGTGTACTGTACTGTACTGTGTGTGTGTGATACAGGTGTGTACTGTACTGTGTGTGTGTGTGATACAGGTGTGTACTGTACTGTGTGTGATACTGGTGTGTACTGTACTGTACTGTGTGTGTGTGTGTGATACAGGTGTGTACTGTACTGTGTGTGTGATACAGGTGTGTACTGCACTGTGTGTGATACTGGTGTGTACTGTACTGTGTGTGTGATACAGGTGTGTACTGTGTGTGATACTGGTGTGTGTGATACAGGTGTGTACTGTACTGTGTGTGATACTGGTGTGTACTGTACTGTACTGTGTGTGTGATACAGGTGTGTACTGTACTGTGTGTGATACTGGTGTGTACTGTACTGTGTGTGTGATACAGGTGTGTACTGTACTGTGTGTGATACTGGTGTGTACTGTACTGTGTGTGTGATACAGGTGTGTACTGTACTGTGTGTGTGTGTGTGATACTGGTGTGTACTGTACTGTACTGTGTGTGTGATACAGGTGTGTACTGTACTGTGTGTGTGTGTGATACAGGTGTGTACTGTACTGTGTGTGATACTGGTGTGTACTGTACTGTGTGTGATACTGGTGTGCACTGTACTGTGTGTGTGATACATGTGTGTACTGTACTGTGTGTGATACTGGTGTGTACTGTACTGTGTGTGTGTGATACTGGTGTGTACTGTACTGTGTGTGTGATACAGGTGTGTACTGTACTGTGTGTGTGTGTGATACAGGTGTGTACTGCACTGTACTGTGTGTGTGTGATACAGGTGTGTACTGTACTGTGTGTGTGATACAGGTGTGTACTGTACTGTGTGTGTGTGTGATACAGGTGTGTACTGTACTGTACTGTGTGTGTGTGATACTGGTGTGTACTGTACTGTGTGTGTGTGTGTGATACAGGTGTGTACTGTACTGTACTGTGTGTGTGTGATACAGGTGTGTACTGTACTGTGTGTGTGTGTGATACAGGTGTGTACTGTACTGTGTGTGATACTGGTGTGTACTGTACTGTGTGTGATACTGGTGTGTACTGTACTGTACTGTGTGTGATACAGGTGTGTACTGTACTGTGTGTGTGTGATACAGGTGTGTACTGTACTGTGTGTGTGATGCAGGTGTGTACTGTACTGTGTGTGTGATACAGGTGTGTACTGTACTGTGTGTGATACTGGTGTGTACTGTACTGTACTGTGTGTGTGATACAGGTGTGCACTGTACTGTGTGTGTGATACATGTGTGTACTGTACTGTGTGTGATACTGGTGTGGTCTGTACTGTACTGTGTGTGTGTGATACAGGTGTGTACTGTACTGTGTGTGTGTGTGTGTGATACAGGTGTGTACTGTACTGTGTGTGTGTGATACAGGTGTGTACTGTACTGTGTGTGATACTGGTGTGTACTGTACTGTACTGTGTGTGTGTGATACATGTGTGTACTGTACTGTGTGTGATACTGGTGTGTACTGTGTGTGTGATACATGTGTGTACTGCACTGTACTGTGTGTGTGTGTGATACAGGTGTGTACTGTACTGTGTGTGATACTGGTGTGTACTGTACTGTGTGTGTGATACAGGTGTGTACTGTACTGTGTGTGTGTGTGATACAGGTGTGTACTGTACTGTGTGTGATACTGGTGTGTACTGTACTGTACTGTGTGTGTGTGATACATGTGTGTACTGTACTGTGTGTGATACTGGTGTGTACTGTACTGTGTGTGTGATACATGTGTGTACTGCACTGTACTGTGTGTGTGTGTGATACAGGTGTGTACTGTACTGTGTGTGATACTGGTGTGTACTGCACTGTACTGTGTGTGTGTGATACAGGTGTGTACTGTACTGTGTGTGATACAGGTGTGTACTGTACTGTGTGTGTGTGATACTGGTGTGTACTGTGTGTGTGTGATACAGGTGTGTACTGTACTGTGTGTGATACAGGTGTGTACTGCACTGTACTGTGTGTGATACAGGTGTGTACTGTACTGTGTGTGTGTGTGATACAGGTGTGTACTGTACTGTGTGTGATACAGGTGTGTACTGCACTGTACTGTGTGTGATACAGGTGTGTACTGTACTGTGTGTGATACTGGTGTGTACTGCACTGTACTGTGTGTGATACAGGTGTGTACTGTACTGTACTGTGTGTGATACAGGTGTGTACTGTACTGTGTGTGTGATACAGGTGTGTACTGTACTGTGTGTGATACAGGTGTGTACTGCACTGTGTGTGATACAGGTGTGTACTGCACTGTACTGTGTGTGTGTGTGATACAGGTGTGTACTGTACTGTGTGTGATACAGGTGTGTACTGTACTGTGTGTGTGTGATACAGGTGTGTACTGTGTGTGTGTGATACAGGTGTGTACTGTGTGTGTGTGATACAGGTGTGTACTGTACTGTGTGTGATACAGGTGTGTACTGCACTGTACTGTGTGTGATACAGGTGTGTACTGCACTGTACTGTGTGTGTGTGTGATACAGGTGTGTACTGTACTGTGTGTGATACAGGTGTGTACTGCACTGTACTGTGTGTGATACAGGTGTGTACTGTACTGTGTGTGATACATGTGTGTACTGTACTGTGTGTGTGTGATACTGGTGTGTACTGTACTGTACTGTGTGTGTGTGTGTGATACAGGTGTGTACTGTACTGTGTGTGATACATGTGTGTACTGTACTGTGTGTGTGTGATACAGGTGTGTACTGTACTGTGTGTGTGTGTGATACAGGTGTGTACTGTGTGTGTGATACAGGTGTGTACTGTACTGTGTGTGATACTGGTGTGTACTGTACTGTGTGTGTGATACAGGTGTGTACTGTACTGTGTGTGATACTGGTGTGTACTGTGTGTGATACTGGTGTGTACTGTACTGTGTGTGTGATACAGGTGTGTACTGTACTGTGTGTGATACTGGTGTGTACTGCACTGTACTGTACTGTGTGTGTGATACATGTGTGTACTGTACTGTGTGTGTGTGATACATGTGTGTACTGTACTGTGTGTGTGTGATACAGGTGTGTACTGTACTGTACTGTGTGTGTGTGATACAGGTGTGTACTGTACTGTGTGTGTGTGATACAGGTGTGTACTGTACTGTGTGTGTGTGATACTGGTGTGTACTGTACTGTGTGTGTGTGATACTGGTGTGTACTGTACTGTGTGTGTGATACAGGTGTGCACTGTACTGTGTGTGTGATACAGGTGTGCACTGTACTGTGTGTGTGATACAGGTGTGCACTGTACTGTGTGTGTGATACATGTGTGTACTGTACTGTGTGTGTGTGATACAGGTGTGTACTGTACTGTGTGTGATACAGGTGTGTACTGTACTGTGTGTGTGTGATACTGGTGTGTACTGTACTGTGTGTGATACATGTGTGTACTGTACTGTGTGTGTGTGTACTGTACTGTGTGTGTGTGATACAGGTGTGTACTGTACTGTGTGTGATACATGTGTGTACTGTGTGTGATACTGGTGTGTACTGTACTGTGTGTGTGATACAGGTGTGTACTGTACTGTGTGTGTGTGATACAGGTGTGTACTGTACTGTGTGTGTGTGATACTGGTGTGTACTGTACTGTGTGTGTGATACTGGTGTGTACTGTACTGTGTGTGTGATACAGGTGTGTACTGTACTGTGTGTGTGATACTGGTGTGTACTGTACTGTGTGTGTGTGATACTGGTGTGTACTGTACTGTGTGTGTGATACAGGTGTGTACTGTACTGTGTGTGTGTGATACAGGTGTGTACTGTACTGTGTGTGTGTGTACTGTACTGTGTGTGTGTGATACTGGTGTGTACTGTACTGTGTGTGTGATACAGGTGTGTACTGTGTGTGTGTGATACTGGTGTGTACTGTACTGTGTGTGTGATACAGGTGTGTACTGTACTGTGTGTGTGTGATACAGGTGTGTACTGTACTGTGTGTGTGATACATGTGTGATACATGTGTGTACTGTACTGTGTGTGATACTGGTGTGTACTGTACTGTGTGTGTGTGATACAGGTGTGTACTGTAGT